>NC_080386.1:133829310-134129310 GCF_014773155.1 Arachis stenosperma | reverse complement strand
ATCTGTCAACTCTAATCTTGGGAATTCAAATTCCTCCAATTCTGCAAATTCAAACCCTAACAACAATGTTCTTGCAAACAATTTCTCTTTCCCATCACATCTATTAAATTCGAGACCTTTCAACCCCATTAGTGACAAGCTTGGAGAAAAGAATCACAAGACTTGGGAACAGCAGGCATTAGCAGCTATTAGAGGTAAAAAATTAGAGGATCACCTGTTTCCAGATCGTGTTCCACCTCAATATGCTTCCACTGAAGATCAGCGAAATTTTCTTGAATCTGTTACCTATCAACAGTGGCTCCACGATGATTATAACCTTCAATCCCGGTTGCTTGCTTCTATTGATCCTGTGTTCAAGAACAAAATGGTTTGATGCACACTTAGTCATCAAATTTGGAGAATGATTGAGGAGTACTTTGCTGAATCAACAAGATTTTGAGTGAAGCAGCTAAAGGCTCAACTCAAGGCCATCAAGAAACAAGGTCAAAGCCCCACTGATTATGTTTTCAAAATAAAAAATATTGCTGATTCATTAGCTGCACTAGGATTTTCTTTAACCACAGAAGAACACAAAGAAGCTCTTCTTGAAGGATTGAGTGAAGAATATCAAATGATTCTCACTACAGTCAATACAAAACTAGAATTATACAGTCTATGTGAAGTTGAAACCATCATCATGTCTTATGATGATATGCTGAACAAGTTTCGCAGATCTACAAACCGTATGGTACAAGCTAACTTCACCCAATCCTCTTTTCCATCAATTCCTAATACTGGCAGAGGTTTTAGAGGTCAAAGAGGTCGTGGTGGTAGGTCACAAAGTGGTGGCCGATCCTTTTATTCCTCACCAAGGCCACAATGCTAAATTTGTGGACGCTTTGGCCACATTGCTTGGCATTGTTTCAATCGTTTTGATCAGAATATTCCTCCACTGTCACAAACCTTTTAAGAAAATCAACCAGGACAATTTTCAAATGCTACAAATACTAATTCTTCTACAACTAATCAGAATTCAGCCACCACACCACCACCACCACCTCCCCCATCATTCCATAATCCTACAGCATACATAGCAGCCCCAGGAACTATTGCAGATCCTTCTTGGTATCCAGATATAGGGGCTTCTCATCACATTACACAAGACTCATCAAACTTCATTTCCTCTTCAGATTACACTGGTCTTGACAAAATACAAATTGGTAATGGTGCAGGTTTGCATATATCTAAAGTTGGAAGTTCTTATCTATATGCTTATGACTCAAATAGATTTTTTCAATTGCAGACATTAATATACTCACCTGAAATCACTAAAAATCTAATTAGCATTTCTAAATTTGCTAAAAATAATAACGTGTACTTTCAATTTCATGCTCATGTGTGTTTTGTTAAATGCCAGTGGACTGATAAGGTGCTGTTACAAGGGTATAGAAAAGGAGGAATCTACAAATTCTATAATGTTGCTGCCCCTAACACATCTTCTATTTTACAAAAACCATGTGTCTTTACTGCTTCTAGGATTTCTTTAGACTTGTGGCATAAAAGAATGGGCCACACGGCCATAAAAAGTGTAATTTCTGCTCTTTCAAATTGTAATTCTGGCTTGGTTCATAATAAAGAAAAGTTGAATTTAAAAGTGTGTGAGAATTGCATGAATGCCAAGATGCATAAATTGTCATTTACTTCATCCCTTACTGTTTATACTACACCTCTATAAGTTGTTTATTCTGATGTTTGGGGCTCAGCACCCGTGATTTCTCATTTGGGTTTTAGATACTATGTAACGTTTATTGATGCTTTCTCTAGATATACATATTTGTTCCTTCTTGTCACTAAATCTCAAGTATTTCAGGCTTTTAAACTTTTTAAGCAACAAATAGAGAATCTCACAGGCAATAAAATCAAGGTTCTTCAGTCTGATAATGGAGGTGAGTATACCTCTAACCAATTCACTCAATTCCTGGCTGAACAGGGTATTATTCAAAGATTTAGTTGTCCATACACCCCTGAACAAAATGGCAGGGCTAAAAGAAAACATAGGCATCTCATTGAGATGAGCATTGCTATGTTATCTACAGCCTTTATGCCATTAACATATTGGGATGAAGCTGTGCTAACAGCCACTCATATCATTAATCGCATTCCCACCCCGATTTTGGATAAGAAATCTCCATATGAAACACTATTCAAATCCACACCTGACTATGATCAATTTAGATTCTTTGGTAGTACTTGCTACCCTCTTCTTAGACCTTATAGCAAAACAAAACTTGATTTTCGATCTCATATATGTATTTTCATTGGATATGCTCCAAATTCAAAAGGCTATAAGTGCCTTTCTCCTTGTGGCAAGATTTACATCACAAGACACGTTCAATTTGATGAAACATCCTTCCTTTACAAAGACTTATTTTTTACACCTTCATTCCATTCTTCTACTACATTAGATACTTCTATACCTAGTATAGGTTCTGTTATACCCTCCACTATTTCCAGTCACTATTATACTCGCGATACCAATTCTATTTCTCTCTCTACTGATTTTAACCTTAACAAGTCCAATACAATACATGTTAGCAGCAGTAATCAACCTCACACCAATAATTCTTTGTCCAACAATTCTTTCCCTAGTTTTGTCTCTAATACTGATCTTGCTAATTCTAGTAATCTTCAGTCTAATATACTAAATACCATTTCTGTCTCAGGACCACAGATAAGCCTCCCCCCCATTGATCCTAATGGCAATCCAAATCAACTTCATAAATCCCCTCATGCTAACACCTTACCACCCTTAACTGATAATCGTCATCCCATGCTTACAAGGTCTAAAACTGGAAATTCTAAACCAAAAGCCTATATCACTAAGACACCTTCTGATGTCTCTGTAGAACAGCCACCTAAGAATCCCTCTGCTGCATTAGCCATTTCACATTGGAAGACTGCTATGCAAGAAGAATATAATGTGTTGATTAAAAATCAAACCTGGACTCTTGTCCCCAAACCTGATAATGCTAAGATCATTGGCTGCAAATGGATCTACACCATCAAAAGACTCCCTGATGGTTCCATTCAAAAGTACAAAGCTAGATTGGTGGCACAAGGCTTCCACCAATCTGAAGGCTTTGATTTTGAACAAGTTTTCAGCCCTGTTATTAGACCAATTACAATCAGATTAGTGTTGAGTATTGCTTTATCAAAAGACTAGATTATTAAACAATTTGATTTTAATAATGCTTTTCTTAATGGTGATCTAAAAGAAACTATTTACATGCACAAACCAGTTGGGTTTTCTCATGATTCAGACAACATTGTATGCAAGTTAAACAAGTCCTTGTATGGTCTGAAACAAGCCCTCGTGAGTGGTTCTTAAAGCTTAGCAAAACTTTAAATCTATTTGGTTTTTATAGCACAAAATCAGATACATCGTTGTTCATTAAGCATGGTTCTCATTATGTTATGTTTATTCTTTGTTATGTTGATGATATTATAATAATGGGTAATGATTCCGTTGAAATAAATGCTATGATTCAGAACTTAAACAAAATCTTTACTTTAAAAGACCTTGGTGAATTATCATATTTTCTTGGTATTGAGGTTCAGCAAAGTAAAACTGGGCAGCTGCACCTTTCACAAACCAAGTACATTAAAGATCTCTTGTCTAAACTAGGGATGAGTGAGGCTTCTCCTATGCCAACTCCTATGATCTCATCCTTACAATTATTGTCTACTGGATCAGAAAGTTTTGAGGATCCCAAACTCTTCAGGTCATTTGTAGGAACTCTACAATATGTTACGATAACTCGATCGGACCTAAGCTTTGCTGTTCAAAAGGTCTCTCAGTTTATGCACAGTCCTTTTTTGGCTCACTGAAAGGCTGTGAAGAGGATACTCAGGTACCTACAAGGGACAAAAGACCATGGTTTACTTCTACATAAGTGCAGGGATTACAGGTTGTATGGTTTTTCTGATTCAGATTGGGCAGCAGATTTAGAAGACAGGAGGTCTGTTTCAGGTTATTGCATTTACTTAGGAACTAATATGGTTAATTGGTCTTGTAGAAAGCAACCAACTATAAGCAGGTCATCTACTGAGGCAGAATTTCGAAGCCTAGTATCGTGTGAAGCAGAAGTGACTTGGGTTAAAAATCTACTTGATGAGTTGAAGATTCCTTTGGCAACTGTTCCAATAATTTTTTGTGACAACATGAGCACCGTTATGCTCACAGCGAATCCTGTACTACATGACAAAACTAAGCACTTTCAACTTGACATTCAAGTTGTTAGAGAGAAGGTGAATAATAAGGCTCTCCAAGTGGTTCACATACCAAGAATAGAACAAGTCGTTGACATTTTGACAAAGCCATTATCTGCTGCTAGTTTCGAACGGCTCAAGAACAAGCTCAGAGTTGTGTCAAAGCACACCTTGAGCTTGAGAGGGGGGGTATTGAGGATCAGTCTTGCTAAGCAGTGGAAAAAAACAAAGTCTGCAATATAAAGAAAGTTAGGGTTTACCATTGAGAATAACAAATTATTGTTAAAATTAATATAAGTAGTAGCCTTACCTCCTATCTTGGTGGGTTAGTTGAGATTTGTAATTGACTTCCTCAAAGTATTGAGTGCACTCAAAGATAATAGTTGATTAGTTTTTTCTGGTGAAGAAGAGTTCTTCCTCTCTGTACACGTTTCAACTTTATGGTCTTTTGTTCTCTGTTTTTCTTTCTTCTTCTCTAAAACAATCTCATTTGAGTTTTTATAAGAAGGAGAAGAGAGAAGAGAGAAGAAGAACTATTCACATTTCACTTCAATCCGCGATATCTCGAGCTATGGTGCTCCGATTCACGTACCGTCAGCGGCTATGCGAAGCTCTCGCCGAACCCGTTACTTTCATATAACCTTTATAGGTAAGATTTCGAATTTTTCCTTCCTTCCTGCTGCCCTAAGAATTTCGAGTTTGGTGAGTGTTGATCTTGAGAAAAAATATGTGTTTTGGTTGTTTAAGTGCTAATCAGAAAATGTTGGGTTCTATCCCAAATTTCAGTGAATGAGGCAAGATTTCTGAAGAACCCTTGTACATTGATTAATTTTGAGTGTTAGGTTTTTACTTATGTGAAATGAATAATATTAGTTTGAATATTGGAGCTTGTTGAAATTGCTTTGGACATTTGGGAGCCTTTGGATTTGAGTTAGTGGCTTGTTGGTGAATTGAAGCTTGTTGGAGTTCAATTTTTTGGGTTTTGGCATATTGAGAATCGGCCAAGGTATGGTTTCGGTTTCCTCTATGTAATATATAATATTTCTGGATACTTAGGCTAGTGACCCATAGGATAGGACTGAATTAAATTGGTTGTTGGAATTGTTGTATAATGATGTATGAAGATTTGATGATTTGGGTTGTTGATGAATTGAAATGTTGATGTTGATAGTATGGTATTGAGGGTTGAGATTGAAATTGATGATGATGAATTGTTGGTAATGGTGGAATGATGTTTGATTAATGTATTGATTGAATATGAATGTATTGTTATGTATTTGATAATGGGGATTGATGGTTTCATAAGGTGGGGTGGTGAATTGAGGTATGAAAAATGTGAAATTTGATGTGTTTTGGGAGTTTGATGAGATGGTGGTTTTGTTTGGTTGTGAAGTTGGAAAATTGAGAGTTTGTGAAGTTTTGGTAAAACTAAAATTTTGATGAACTTCAATGAATCATATCTTGAGCTACTGTGCTTAAAATTCAATGTATTTTTTATCAAATGAAAGATGATTGAACAAGCTTTAAAATGGTTTAAATTTTGTGAAAATCTAAATTTGGTAGAAGAAGATATGATTGTTGAAAATTTGGTGTCAAAATCTAAAATTCTACAAAGTTGCAGAATTTTGTGATTTCTGGTTTGTGTGCGCACGCACACCCCATGAATTTTTAAACCTGTGCGCACGCACACACGGCGACATGGCTACTGATGGGAGCACTAGCACACCCTGCGCACGCACATAACCAACGAAGTTCTGCAAGCTGTGCGCACGCACACATGGGAAGAGGCATTATGTTGAGGGCGTTCACACGCCTTGTGCGAGCGAACAGAATTGTAAAATTTTGCACTTGTGCATACGTACACCTCTATGCGTACGCATACTTTTTGAAAGTCTCCTTAGGCGTGCGCACACACACTCCTGTGCGTACGCACATGCCCTGTTTTTCAACTAAAACCTTGTTTTTAACTATTTTACCTTCCCAACAAGATTGTAAACTTCTGTTACACCAATTTAAGATTCTTGGACTTATTTTGGGTATTAAAAACATGAAAAAGGTCCTAGGAGAATTAATTAGGGTATACCTTGAAAAGTTAGAGAACAGAGGCTTAGGTTTCTGATGTACTGAGGATGGATTTGGTGGAGTGAGAAGGGAGAAAGATATATGAATTGAGAACTGATGAACTAATGAGTTCGGAAATGAAAGTTATGAATTGACAGTGGTTGAGATGAGTCGAGGACTCGGAATGTAATGATGGATCCATGATATACTGAAAAATATTTTCTGAAAATCACTGAATTATTGTTTTATATTGAGACTATTGAGACGCTATGCGCCTGGCAGGGACGATGGTTGGATCCCGCCTGTCGAGGTAGCGGCGGCGGCGTAAGGGGCGGTGGTTCGTCCAGCTTGCGTTGAGATGTGAAGTTCATGGCAAGAGTATCCCGCTCGCATCCCTTCGGATCACTAGAGTGTGCAGGCACAAAATCCTGGACGGTGTTTCGAGCACCATATCTCGGGGGTTCCCAATTATGATACTGAAGGGCGACATCTCCATGGAGATGTGTCGGGTTGGCAATTGAGCTGACAATGTGATATCACAGCAATAGGACATGCATTCATCATGTGCATCTTTTACCTGTTTGTTTGCTTTGCCGACTTGTAATTGCTTGCCTAATTGTATAACATGCCTATTTGCCTACTTGAATTATTTGCCATATATGCCTATACTTGTGTTTTACTTGCCTTGATATTATTTGTGTATTCTACTGGGATTGAGGAGGATCGGAAGGCGATGGTGATGGGATCGCATGGAGGATAGGTTGGTGAAGGCTGTGGGACAGCGGAGAACTGTTAGTTAGAAAATCCCCTAAGTTAGATTACCCCTTTATTATGTTAAGGTTTAACTTATGCTTTAACATTTTAGTATGCTTTAAGATGAATCTTGTGATGGATATGAAGTTCTAGGATTGCCTCTGGCGTCCCGGAGTCTTATATCTTACATCACTAGGCACTGTTACCATACTGAGAACCTCCGATTCTTATACCATATTCTGTTGTTATTTTTCAGATGCAGGTCGCAACCCATCTCGGTGAGTTGTTCCTATGGTGACAGAGCGAAGGATCATGGATACTTTTTGGAGTCTTTTTGCTTATTTTGTTTAGATCTCTCATCTTTTGTATTTACCTTTTTCTAGATTCTTATTTTGAGAGAAAAACTTGTATAAGCTGTTTTAACTTTCAGATTTCTATATGGTCTGTATATATTAGCCGACTTAAACTCCGCGAGCCGTGGCTAGATCCTCATACTATTATACTCTGATGTTTTGTTGTATTATATCCATATCCTGTGTGTTAAGTTAGTAGCTTCGCGTGTACGTTTTGCGCTTTTTAGATCCTGTTTTTGAGCTGTATCCTTCATCCGGCTTCTAGAATATATTACTTCTTCTATATATTATATGTATAAGCCTTAGACTTATCGTAACCTTTAATTAACCTTTGCTTTACGACGCGAGGTAAAGCTTAGGGTAATTAGGGTGTTACAAAATACACTGAAATAAAATAGTTGATAAAGTAAGAAAGTGAAACTTAAATTAAAATAGTAAAACACGTATGTTATAAAAATTGCAAGAGGTAAATACTAAATCAATACGCAAAAGATTCTGATGCTGACAAAATGATACCTGATTTTTGTTATTAACAAAATAACTCTCGAAAGATTTCAAAATTTGACAAAATTACCCAACCCTAAAAGGATGACGTCAAAATGAACGAAAAATCCTGATGTGATCGTCGAAACTCTGGTGATGGCAGAGAGCTCCAACGACATTTCTTGCCTTCTTCTTTCCCTTCCCTCCTCCTCCTCTTCTTCTTCTTTTCCATGGCGGAAGGAAACACAGCGGCAAGGTGCTAATATGGGGGAGAGAATGCAGAAGGGACGCAACGACGTGTTAAAGAAGAAGAAATGACAAACACGAGAACACGACGAGGTACTGCCATGACAGAAGGAGAGAGAAAGGGGACGCAGTCGCGACAACGAAGAACGTGACGAGTTGCAGCGGTGGGCTATGGTGGTCTTCTTCTTCAGCTGCTATAGCGGAAGGGGATGCAGCGTCGTGTTGAAGAAGAAGAAACAGCAAACACGAAGAAAAAAGAAGGTCACCAAAGCTCTCTGTCATTATTGGAATTCTTTTCCGACGATCACCTCAGTGTTTTCCATTCAGTATGGCGTCATTCTTTTACGGTTCGATGATTTTGTCAAATTTTAAAATTATTCAGAGATTATTTTGTCAATAACAAAAATCAAATATAATTTTATCAGCACCAAAATCTTTCAAGTGTCTATTTCATATTTACCTCTCAAGTTACAAAATTAATAATGAATCTTTTCACTTTACTACCTTACAAACTTGCTAAGGGATTTAAATTCATATTCTTGTTAGATTTGACGTCCTATTGATCCAAACCGTTTGTTTTCTTATCATGGAGCTCAATAATTCTAAAGTAGTCCCAGTGAAAGCTGGCAAGCATTTGCGTACTTTTTCACTTATATTTTTAATATTTTATAAACACCACGTACTCTGACTCTCCACTCATTGCTTGCAACCACTTCCTTCAAACACTGCATTTTACTTTCATCTTTTTCCTTCGGCAGTTGAGAGACATGGCTGAACAAATCCCCTATGGTGTTGCCACTTCACTCATCAACAAGATTGCTTCACTTGCCTTTCGTGAAATCGGGAGGATCTATGGAGTCATGGATGACCTTGAGAAGCTGAAGGACACTTTGGAATCCATCAAACTCGTGCTTTCTGATGCTGAGCTCAAACAAGGCCAGAATGCTACTGTTGCCCACTGGATCAAAAGGTTCAAACAAGTGCTCTATGATGCTGATGACTTGCTTGATGACGTCTTCATCAAAGACTTGCGCCGCAAAAGAATGACTCAGGTGCGTGCCTTCTTTTCCAAATCTGTGAATCCAATTCTTTTCCGTGCTAAGTTAGCTCGTAAGATCGAGAATATTCGAAAGGAGTTTAATAATGTTGCTGAAGAGATGTCTAAGTTGAACCTGAGTCAGAGTTCGGTAATTCTTAAGCAAGATGAGTGTGCCTGGAGGGAAACAAGTTCTTCCGTTTTGCAATCAGAGATAATTGGAAGGGAAGAGAATAAGAATGAAATTGTTAACCTGCTGAAGCAAACTCATCCGAACCAAAATGTTTCTTTAATTGTTGTTGTTGGTATGGGGGGTTTAGGCAAGACAGCCCTTGCTCAGCTCGTGTACAATGCTGCTAAAGACCAGAACCTCTTTCAGAAATACATGTGGGTGTGTGTTTCAGAAGATTTCACTGTGAGAACTGTTTTGAAGAAGATGCTGGAGTCCTTGGAGAAGCATGCTGGTGGTGACTCAATAGAGGCCCTACAACAGAAGTTGCGAGAAGCATTGAATGGGCAAAATTATATGCTTGTGCTTGATGACGTGTGGAATGAAGATCATTCAAAATGGAGTGATTTAAGAACTCATTTGATGTGCGGAGGTCAAGGCAGTAAGCTATTAGTAACGACTCGTAGTACATTGGTTTCTCAAGTAATGGGTATTGACGAGCCGTATGTTTTGAGAGGTTTGACAGATGAGCAATCATGGACATTGCTAAAGAACCTGACATTTGGTGAAGATACCAGCAGAATGAGCTCTGAATTGCAAACAATCGGAGAGGAAATCGCAAAGAAGTGTAGAGGAGTGCCCTTGGCGATCAAAACAATAGGAGGCTTCTTAAGGATAAGGATTGAAGAAATTGATCAATGGTCAAGTCTTTTGCATGGTGATTTTTGGAGGTTATGTGAAGAAGAAAAGAGTATCATGCCAGTGCTAAATTTGAGTTACCAAAACTTGCGTCCTGTACTAAGACAATGTTTTGCTTTTTGTTGTCTATATCCAAAGGATTCAGTAATAAAAAAGGATGAATTGATTCAATTGTGGATGGCTCAAGGTTATCTTGCAAGTCCAATTGAAACACAATCTACGGCAGATATAGGTAATCAATATGTCAAGATTTTGTTAATGAGATCATTTTTCCAAGATGCATCAACAGATAAATGTGGTCATATTGAGTTCTTTAAAATGCATGATTTGATGCATGATCTTGCAATGTTGGTCGCTGGAAATGATTGTCACTTACATACCGAGGGAAAAGGAATTGTTGGAAGACCCATGCACGTAGCATTTGAAACCAGCACCGATTGTTCATTGGATGTGTTTGATGTTAGCAAATTACGGACAATCATCAATTGCAAGATTGCTACCAATTTAGTGGCCAAACTATCTTTTATGGAAAAACTGAAGTGCCTTCGTGCTTTGAGTTTGTCATTTCATTCTATGACTCAGCTACCAATGTCCATTGATAAAGTCAAACATTTAAGATATCTTGATCTTTCATACTCTCAAAGTCTAAGAAGTTTGCCTGAATCGATTGGCAATCTTGTTTGTTTGCAAACATTAAAACTTAAAGGTTGTAAATCCTTACTCAGTTTACCTGAATCGATTGGCAATCTTGTTTGTTTGCAAACATTAGAAGTAAAAGGTTGTGGATCTTTACTTAGTTTTCCTGAATCGATTGGCAATCTTGTTTGTTTGCAAACATTAAAAGTAAAAGGTTGTGGATCATTAGTTAGTTTGCCAGAGTCAGTTGGCAATCTTATTTGTTTACAGTCATTGAAATTAAATGAATGTAAGCAACTTGTTTTTCCAACAAAAATTATTACAAAATTGATCAATTTGAAGAAGCTCGACATTGAATTTTGTAAAGCCTTTAAAGACGGCATGCCAGTGGGATTGGGGAAATTGATTTCATTGCAATACTTATCAAGATTTGTAGTAGGGAATAACAAAAAAGATAAAAGTGGCAAATTGAATGAACTGAAAGAGCTTGTTGACCTCAGAGGCAAATTGACCATTAGTAATTTGCATTTGGTAAAGGATGCGGCATCCGAATCTCAAGAGACAAATATGAGATCAAAGAAACACATCCAAGACCTTTCTCTGTTATGGGGGCCAAGCTCTTCTGAGTTATGGGGGCTAAGCTCTTCTCTGTTATGGGGGCAAAGCTCTGATTCTAGTGAATATGAAATAAGAAAGAGTGAGAGCTTGGTGTTATTGGATAAGCTTTGTCCCCATCAAAATCTGAGATCACTACATGTATTTGGCTTTCCAGGAGTGAGGTTTTCTGATTGGCTTATCTCGCTAATTCATGTTGTTCGCATATCTCTCTTGGATCTTCCCAATTGCAAACATCTCCCACCTTTGGAGAGACTGCCTTGTCTTCGTGAGCTCGAGGTTGCGTATATGGAATCGCTGGAGTGGATGGATTATTATGAAAATATTGGTGATGTGTTCTTCCCATCTTTGGAGAAACTCAAAATCTCTTTCTGTAGGAACCTGAGAGGATGGGAGATGTTAGGGGATGATAAGAATGCAAATGAGACTCAAAACCATCTTTCTCTACCTCCTTTTCCCCGTCTCTCTTATCTCGAAATTGATACTTGTCCAAACTTGACCTGCATGCCTTCTTTCCCACACCTCGTTGAGTTGGAGTTAGGAGGGAGTAGTAGCGTGAAGCCGATGTTGGAAACATGTATGGTTAAGCATGACTCTTCATCCATCTCCCCTCTCTCTCATCTCAAGCACTTGAAGCTTTGGGGAGTTACAGAGATGGAAGCAATGGCAGAGGACTGGATGAAAAACCTCACATCGCTCCAGAGTCTCCACCTTCGTGGATCGTCAGCCATTCAGATTCTGTCAGGACACTTGCAATATCTTCCTTCTCAACTTGAAATATTGGATATAAGTTTCGATGACGACAAGGTTGACCTCTGGAAAGACACACAAGGTCGTGGTCCTCCTCATGCGCTCTCTTCTCTGCAGACAATCTTCTTCTTCGAATGTAGGAACATGAAGGCTTTACCAGAGCAGATTGGCAACCTCCAATCACTAAGGGATTTAGATATTATCTCTTGCCCTAAATTAGCATTGGATGAAGCTTGCCTTACCAACATACACAGACTAACGATCTATGATTGTCCAATCCTAAAGCGCAAATACGACCCTGATAGTGGAGAAGATCGGGCCAAGATAGCTCACATCCCTGACATACGCATAAGATGAGATTGATCCCCTCAAAAGGTAATAACATTGTTTCCTTTTTTCCATTTTCATTACAAATGCAATATATCTGAAACCCACATTAAATTTCTAATTTTACTTGATGCAGGGGATTCTTGCAAATCATTTTCTTCTTGCCATACTTTCAAATTTCAATAGGCCCATGCCTGCTGCTTCAACATGGATGGTTCAATGGGAAGATACAAATTTTTGGTCTCATCGTTCTATTTTGCAAAATGTTGAATCCTCAAGATGGTCAAATTCTGACCCAGTTCCTCCTTTGGGTACAACACTGATTAAAGTATTGTCCATTTCATTTTTTTCAATTAAAGCATTTTTTTTTTATTCTTCCTCATTAAATTTATGAAATTAATATTTAAATGCAGTTTATTTTCTTGGTTAGGTAGCATGCAAAGGAAGTTACATTCAGGTACCAGCCAATTACCATTAGCTTCAAACTTATTTAGGTAATAACCATTTATGTGATTCGAACTATTTAGAGTTGATTATCCCACATTTCCATTTCTGAACGTAAGTGATGTATACAGCAGTATCTCTGACTTTCTGGAACTTGATATAAATAAATTCTCTTTGTGAATGTACTAGCAAACTTGTCTTAGAAATAAGTGGAGAAAACAGAAAATACAGAAGAAGAATAATGAGTTATGAACTCAATTTAGCAATATTGAAAGGTTGAGTACTCGAAAGCAACAATAGAATTGTTTGATAAGAAATTCAATTTGCTTGTTTTGTTGCTTAGTTTGAAACAGTTGCTTAAATTCCCCTTTTATTTTTTATTTTTTGGTTACTGCATACTCTTATCCACAGTTTGTGGAATAACCAGGTTAGCACATGAGATGGAGTGTTTTGTTTACAACAAATCGTGTATGTAAATGCATAGGCATGGCTTATCCTTCAAATTTCAGTTGTGGCATCTAAAAGTAGCTATGGAAAAAGGAGAGGATTCCAACTTAGAAAATAGAAAGCTGTTCTTATGATGAATATTTACATCAAGGTAACACCATAGATTTAGTTTGCACAATGCATAAAGCAAGACAATATTTTTTTCCTAATATTTTAGTGACATGTAAAAATAAATTTATTTATGGATTCTTATGAATAGCTGTCTTACTTCTTCATTATCTGTTTTTATTCTGGTTTGCATTGTAGATTATTTCTAGAAGAAGTATAAGAGATGGATTAAGAGAAATGTTGTTGGTATTGAACTACTTGATCTGCTTCTGGTGTGGAATACCTCTGATGTCATCACCTCTCTTAATTTAGTTGGAGCTCCCTTCCAGTCTTTGCAATATTTGCCGAGAAAGAAAAAGGTCAATTTTGTTTTGCTATCAGAAACCTATCAACTGTTATATTTTAAATTGTTTCATAGTTGAGAATGTTTCGATTATTGCTTGCAGTTCTTAGAAGATTATTAGGTTTGGATTCTCATATTGCCTCTTCATTTTCCTTGTTTTTAATTGTATGTGCTTTCCCATTTTTTGGTTTATATCCATCATTTAGCTGGATGTGTCAATTTGGTATAATTTACATTTTCTATATGTTTTCCTCAGAAATTTGCCATTCAAGCACGAGCATTATCTGGCTTCATGTGATAACGATTACGTGACTAGTTGAATCCGTATATGGTTTTGTGGCATCTCCCCCTCCTGATGGCCATGCCGAAGGGAGCGGGTAGAGTTGCTGGGTAGGTTATTTCAAGGCACAGCGGAGATTGCTTTATTTCTTGCTTCATGTGAAAGATTTTCCTGAATTTGATTTCAGGTGGGTGATTATGTAATATGGGTTGTGGCTGTTAGAGTCGCAACATGGTAATAGGAGGTTGGGTATGAATTGGCATGTGTGTTCATTGAGATAAGCTTATTGTACGGGAATTTATTGTTCAAACTTCCCATTCTTGTGTATGTTGTTCTGTGATCTGTGATGTGATATCATAAACTTTGATGTATCACCTGCTGTGTTTCCCTCTTGTTTTGGAAGCACACTTTATCTATATCTAAAACGAGGATTATCACAATTCGAAGCTCTATTAGTACTACTCTTATTGTAACATACACTCATTTTCATTGAATGAATTTAATAGTTCCTGATATCTATTTGTACTAAACAATTAATTGTGCCTTGTGTTAAACGCAGATGCTGTTTATTAACAAACATGGTTTGAAAGCCTGTTACTACTGCTTGCATTGTGAACATTATAAAATTAAAGCCGTGTCATTTTATTTCCTTGAAATAAGTATTGTACTTGCCATGAGATTCAAACTAATGCGTAAACAAAGCAATGCTGTGGTTATCAAATTTGTTGATTTACTTTCAAAATTGCTACTTTTATTCAAGGCAGGTAAAAAATATACATTAGCATTGCTTATTTCTAAGTAAATGAAGCATAACATGTTTTCCATAATCCCTCTCTTCATCTAAACCTTGAAATTATAAATTTGAATATTTTCAACATCAAGCTTCATGAAATTGCTGCGCTTTCTAGTGACTAAAAACTTGCCCCAGTTGTAAGGCTTGTATTTGGCAGGGTTGTTCTCATTTACCAGCTCCTCTAATGGTTCCACCATGGTGTAGTGTGAAGGATTCAGAAAGAATGGAATTGAAAACCTTTCTTTCTCAGAGTTCACCATAACTCTATGCTCAACACTTTCATATGCTTCATTGCTCCAAACCTGTGCAACAATACACAACTTTTTATTGTTACAATGATGCCACATTATTTCTAATTATTCTGATCAATATTCAAGATCACTTTGACTCAATATTAATGAATTAGTACCTGAATCATGTCACCAACATTTATGATATAAGCATTTGGAGTAGGCCTAACCCGAACCCATTCGCCATCGGATTTTCGCTTCACTTCAAGGCCACCAACATCATCCTGAGCAAGAATGGTTAACACACCAGAATCCTTGTGCCTACCAACTCCAAGAGCAAGGTGTGGTGAAGGGCATGGTGGATAATGGTTCAGCCTTATAAAGCTTGTTTGGTCTTTGAAGAACTCATGGAACCGTTTCTGTGGCAAACCTAAGCTCAGAGCAATAAGTTCCATCAACTCCAATGCTAGTTTCACCATGTCCTTAGCATATTCTTGGCATACCTCTCTGTACAACAAAAAGGTTATAAATATGAGACTAATCAATGCTATGTGCTAGGGCCTTTTAATCTTACTTTAGTTATTTCTTAAAACAATAATGAATAACCTCAAGTATGGTGGATAATGAGGCCACTGATTATGCCAATGAGTGACATCTTGATTATGAGGATCAAGAGAAGCAGGGACCAAGGAAGGTTCCTCAACAGAGAAATCAAAGACCTCTTTCCAATCTCTAACATTCTTGGTATGCTCTGTGTCATAGTAACCAAGCACTTTCACAGCATCTCTTCTAACCTTGTTCTTCTCTTCTGTGCTCTCACCAAAGAACTCTCTAGCTGCAGCTTCAACTTTGTGTCTGTGATCAAGTGGGACCCCATGGTTGATTACCTGAAAGAACCCCCACTCTTTGCATGCACTGCCAATTTCCTTCACAAGCCTATCAAGGGCAGAAGGGTCTTTTTCCCTTGATGGGGAGAGGTCAATCATAGGGATCCCTTCTGCTTCACTGAAACATAGCTTTGGCCTGTGTTCTGGGTCTTGGATGAAAGCTGGATCCACCTCTCCCATTCTAATTAATTATGCTAATTCCTTTAGTTTGATTAGTAGTATGTGATGAACTGAAGAGTGATGATCAATTAATATATGGCTTCAAAATCCAATAAGGATTGGTGTTAGTGTAGTGTAAAATTTTGTGTGTGTTGATGCATTGAACCTAGACATGTGTTTTTGTTTGTATATGGTGAGTAGGTGGTGAAGTGTTGGCTTGCAAAATATGCAACGTTAATTCGTTAAACAAAACAAAGGAAAAAATGAAGTTAGAAAGAAACACAAAAATAGAGTAGAGATCAGAGAAGGCTGCACGATGCACAGGTTGTCTATATTAACGTAAGGCGCACCTTGAATCCCAGGAAACGAGAGGAAGAGTTAGGAGACAGAAGATGAGAGGGAGAGGGAAGAAGAGCAGCCAAGATTGTGTGAATTCCAAAGATGAAAACTTGAAAACCGAATCAATTCAATTCTACTCTCTGGGCTGAACACACACACGTTTTTGCGCAGCACATGTATACATGGTATTTTATTTAAATAGATATGGAAAAAAAATTTAATTCCTAACTTGCAAAAAATAAATTTCAAAAGAATTATTCTCCACATCCAAACAATTTTAGCATAGGTTTATCCAAATAATTTAGAGTCACATACTTCTTTTTTCCGTTTTCTTCTCCTCTCATACTTTTTCTTCTTCTTTTAAATTCAGGTACGTTCTTCTTCTTCCACCCTGATGTTATTCTTGTTCTTCTTTTTTTCCTGTTTTTTTTTATTATTTTTCACTTTTGTTATTGTGTCACCACCATCACCGCCACCACCACTACTATCACCACCTCCTCCTCCTCTTCTTTCTCTTTCTTTTTCTTTTCTCATTTTCTGTTCATGATTCAATTTTTGTTCCTGTGTTTGTTTTTGAATTGAGTTTATGTACGACAATCATTAAATAATTTTGGCTCATCTTAGATTTAAATAAGATGTATGCTTATTTTGAAACAAGTTATATTCTGAATTTAATTTTCAATTTATTTTTGAGTGAATTATTTTGTTATAATTTTTTTGTTTCACTATCTTAAAAAGAATAAAACTAAGAAAAATAAAATAAAAAAGAAGAAACAAGAAAAAAATCTCAAAATTTCTCATCATGTTCTTCTTTTTCTTGTTTTATTCATCTAATCAAACAAAGAAGAAGAAACACATAGAACTACAAAATTGCTTGATGAATTTAGATGCATTTTTTTGTTCATAATTCAATTTTATTTGTGCGTTTATTTTTGGATTAAGTTTGTGTGTCGTAATTATTAAGTAATTTTGGTTCATTTTAAATTTAAATAAGGTGCCAATCAAATAATTAATTTGCAAAATAAAAGTGTAAATAATGTAATGCGATTAAAATAAAAGTGTAAAATTATAAAAAATATTATACGTAATGTGATTAAGCAATAAAAGTAAAATTACTTTATTTAGGTATAAAATTTATTTATTTATAAAAAAATTACATTACTTTAATAGTAAAATTATTAAAAAATTAATTTATTTAGAATAAAAATAACGTGATTAACTGTAATTTATTTAGATATGATTAAAAAATAATTGAATATTATGTGCAATAAAAAATTTATATTATTGAAGGATAAAATTAAGTCCCAATGTTTTAAAATCGTCTCAATTTTGTTCCGCTGTCAATTCTACAGATCGCTAATGGCAGGACAACATTGAATCAATTTTAAATATGACGATTGAAACGTTAGGGATAACTTTGGACCTACGTTGGGAACAAAAACAATACTTTACTCTATTTTTTATTATTTTAAAAAATTTTATCTAACTATTTATAAATACATATATATCGTTTACACGCGAATTTAAAAAATACACATGTCGTAAACGAGATACGTGCAAAATTATCTCATTTACAATGTAAACGAAATATAAAATGAGTATTTATTTCGTTAAAATAATTATAATTAATTTATTTATTAAAATAAAAAAATCCCATGAATACGTTATACTAACCTTAATTCGTTATTAGAAATTCTTCAACTACATCTTCTCATTTAATATTGATTATTGTAGAGCTACTTATTTAGCTAATAAAATATCAGTTAATGCAATTAAAATATTAAAAAAAGAAGTTTATTAAAATAATAAATTAAAGAATTAATCATATTTAAATTAAAATAATAAAATATGAATAATGTTAGAGACAGCAACTTTTGTGATTGGTAGCCATCAAATAGCCATCAATAATGATTTGATGGTGTGAGATTGGTGTGAGATTTCATCCAATGACTCACCTTTTTCTATTGGTTACGGACCAAAATTCAATAAAATTACCGCTCCCTAAATTTTTTCATAAAATATATATTTTATAAAAATTGCAAAATTAATAATAAATCATTCCCTTTACTATTTTACTTGATTTTAAAGGATTTAAATTCATAATCTTGTTAGATTTGATATCCAATTAATCCAAACCGTTTGTTTTCTCACCATGGAGCTCAAGAATTCTAAAATAGTCCGGTGAAAGCTGGCAAGCGTTTGCTTGTACTTTTTCACTTATATTTTATAAACACCACGTTCTCTCCACTCATTGCTTGCAACCACTTCCTTCAAACACTGCATTTTACTTCATCTTTTTCCTTCGGCACCTGAGAGAGATGGCTGAACAGATCCCCTATGGTGTTGCTACTTCACTCATCAACAAGATTGCTTCACTTGCCTTTCGTGAAATCGGGAGGATCTATGGAGTCATGGATGACCTTGAGAAGCTGAAGGACACTTTGGAATCCATCCAAGTCGTGCTTTCTGATGCTGAGCTCAAACAAGGCCAGAATGCTACTGTTGCCCACTGGATCAAAAGGTTCAAACAAGTGCTCTATGATGCTGATGACTTGCTTGATGACGTCTTCATCAAAGACTTGCGCCCCCAAAGAATGAGTCAGGTGCGTGGCTTCTTTTCCAAATCTGTGAATCCAATTCTTTTCCGTGCTAAGTTAGCTCGTAAGATCGAGAATATTCGAAAGGAGTTTAATAATGTTGCTGAAGAGATGTCTAAGTTGAACCTGAATCGGAGTTCGGTCATTCTTAAACAAGATGAGTGTGCCTGGAGGGAAACAAGTTCTTCCGTTTTGCAATCAGAGATAATTGGAAGGGAAGAGAATAAGAATGAGATTGTTAACCTGCTGAAGCAAACCCATTCAAACCAAAATGTTTCTTTAATTGTTGTTGTTGGTATGGGGGGTTTAGGCAAGACAGCCCTTGCTCAGCTCGTGTACAATGCTGCTAAAGACCAGAACCTCTTTCAGAAATACATGTGGGTGTGCGTTTCAGAAAATTTCGAGGTGAAAACTGTTTTGAAGAAGATGCTGGAGTCTTTGAAGAAGGATGCTGGTGGTGACTCATTAGAGGCCCTACAACAGAAGTTGCGAGAAGAATTGAATGGGCAAAATTATATGCTTGTGCTTGATGACGTGTGGAATGAAGATCATTCAAAGTGGAGTGATTTAAGAACTCATTTGATGTGCGGAGGTCAAGGCAGTAAGCTATTAGTGACTACCCGTAGTACATTGGTTTCTAAAGCAATGGGTATTAACGAGCCGTATGTTTTGAGAGGTTTGACAGATGAGCAATCATGGACATTGCTAAAGAACCTGACATTTGGTGAAGATAGCAGCAGAGTGAGCTCTGAATTGCAAGCAATCGGAAAGGAAATTGCAAAGAAGTGTAAAGGAGTGCCACTGGCGATCAAAACAATAGGAGGCTTCTTACGGATAAGGGTTGAAGAAATTGATCAATGGTCAACTCTTCTGCATGGTGATATTTGGAGGTTATGTGAAGAAGAGAATAGTATCATGCCGGTCCTAAATTTGAGTTACCGAAACTTGCGTCCTGAACTAAGACAATGTTTTGCGTATTGTTGTCTATATCCAAAGGATTCGGTAATAAAAAAGAATGAGTGTATTCAATTGTGGATGGCTCAAGGTTACCTTGCAAGTTTAACTGGAACGCAATCTATGGAAGATGTGGGTAATAATTATGTCAAGATTTTGTTAATGAGGTCATTTTTCCAGGATGCATCAATGGATGAAAATGGTCATATTAGGTCCTTCAAAATGCATGATTTGATGCATGATCTTGCAACGTCGGTAGCTGGAAATGATTGTTACTTACATACTGAGGGAAAAGGAATTGTTGGAAGACCCATGCATGTGGCTTTTGAAACTAGTACCATTTGTTCATTGGATGTGTTTGATGTTTGCAAATTACGAACAATCATCCATTGCAAGATTGCTACCAATTTAGTGGCCAAACTCTCTTTTATGGAAAAACTGAAGTGCCTTCGTGCTTTGGATTTGTCATTTCATTCTTTGACTCAGTTGCCAATGTCTATTGATAAAGTCAAACATTTAAGATATCTTGATCTTTCATACACTGAATTAAGAAGTTTGCCTGAATCGATTGGCAATCTTATTTGTTTACAAACATTAAAATTAGGCCATTGTGAATCTTTAGTTAGTTTGCCAGAGTCAGTTGGCAATCTTATTTGTTTAGAGTCATTGAAATTAAATGATTGTAAGCAACTTGTTTTTCCTACAAAAATTATTATAAAATTGATCAATCTGAAGAAGGTCGACATTGAAGGTTGTAAAGCCTTTGAAGATGGCATGCCAGTAGGATTGGGGAAATTGATTTCATTGCAATCCTTATCAAGCTTTGTAGTAGGGAATGACAAAAAAGATACAAGTGGCAAATTGAATGAACTGAAAGAGCTTGACCTCAGAGGCAGATTGATCATTAGTGAATTGGGTTTGGTAAAGGATGCGGCATCGGAATCTCATGAGACAAATATGAGATCAAAGAAACACATCCAAGACCTTTCTCTGTTATGGGGGCCAAGCTCTGATTCTAGTGAATATGAAATAAGAAAGAGTGAGAGCTTGGTGTTATTGGATAATCTTTGTCCCCATCAGAATCTGAGATCATTAGATGTGAATGGCTATCCAGGAGTGAGGTTATCAGATTGGCTTATCTCGCTAATTCATGTTGTTCGCATATCTCTCCACGATCTTCCCAATTGCAAACATCTTCCACCTTTGGAAAGACTGCCTTGTCTTCGTGAGCTCGAGGTTGCTGATATGAGATCGCTGGAGTGGATGGATTATTATGAAAATATTGGTGATGTGTTCTTCTCATCTTTGGAGCAACTCGACTTCCACTACTGTGAGAATCTGAGGGGATGGCAGATGTTAGGGGATGAGACTCAAAACCATCTTTCTCTACCTCCTTTTCCCCGTCTCTCTTATCTCCAAATTGTTGGTTGTCCAAACTTGACCTGCATGCCTTCTTTCCCACACCTTGTTCGGAAGTTGGAGTTACGATGGCGTAGTAGCGTGAAGCCAATGTTGGAAACATGTATGGTTAAGCATGAGTCTTCATCCATCTCTCCTCTCTCTCATCTCAAGCTGTTGCTGCTTTGGGGAGTTACAGGGATAGAAGCAATGGCAGAGGACTGGATGAAAAGCCTCACATCGCTCAAGAGTCTCCACCTTCGTGGATCGTCAGCCATTCAGATTCTGTCACGACACTTGCAATATCTTCCTTCTCAACTTAAAAACTTGGCGATAAGTTTCGATGATGACAAACTTGACCTCTGGAAAGACACACAAGGTCGTGGTCCTCCTCATGCGCTCTCTTCTCTGCAGACAATCAGCTTCGGTTTTTGTGAGAACATGAAGGCTTTACCAGAGCAAATTGGCAACCTCCAATCACTAACGCTTTTAGAGATTATGGATTGCCCTAAATTAGAGTCATTGGATGAAGCTGACCGTCGCCTTACCAACATACACACAGTAGGGATCTCTGGGTGTCCATTCCTAGAGCACAAATACCGCGCTGAAAGTGAAGATCGGGCCAAGATTGCTCATATCCCACACATATCCATATACTGAGATTGATACCCTCAAAAGGTAATAACTGTTAGAATATAATTAATCATTGTTTCCTTTTTTCCATTTTCATTACAAATGCAATATATCTGAAACCCACATTAAATTTGTAATTTTATTTTATGCAGAGGATTCTTGCAAATCATTTTCTTCTTGTCATACTTTCAAATTTCAATAGGCCCATGTCTGTTGCTTCAATGGGAAGATACAAATATTTGGTCTCATCATTCCATTTTGCAAAATGTTGAATCTTCAAGATGGTCAAATTCTGACCCAGTTCCTCATTTGGGTGCAACAGTCAGTGACTAAAGCAATCTTCTCTTTTTTTTTTTCTTTTTCCCTTTTAAAACTATGAAACCAATATTTAAATGCAGTTTATTTTCTTGGTTAGGCAGCATGAGAAGGAAGTTACTTTCAGCTACAAGACAATTACAACTAGCTTCAAACTTATTTAGGTAAGAACCATTTATGTGATTCGAACTATTTAGAGTTGATTATCCCACATTTCCATTCCTGAACGTAATTATGTAAGTGATGTATACAGCAATATCTTTGACTGTTATATTTTAAATTGTGTCATAGTTGAGAATGTTTCAATTATTGCTTGCAGTTCTTGGGCAGTGAGATAACACTCACTATCCAATAGAGCGTTAGTTCTTAGAAGATTATTGGGCTTCGATTCTCATATTGCCTTTTCATTTTCCTTGTTTATAATTGTATGTGCTTTCCCATTTTATGGTTTATATCCATCATTTTAGCTGGATGTGTTGGTATAACTTACATTTTCTATATGTTTTCCCCAGAAATTTGCCATTCAAGCAAAAGCATTATCTGGCTTCATGTGATAACGATTACGTGACTAGTTGGATCCATATATGGTTTTGTGGCATCTCCCCCTCCTGATGGCCATGCCGAAGGGAGCGGGTAGAGTTGCTGGGTAGGTTATTTCAAGGCACAGTGGAGATTGCTTTATTTCTTGCTTCATGTGAAAGATTTTCCTACATTTGATTTCAGGTTGGTGATTATGTAATATGGGTTGTGGCTATTAGAGACGCAACATGGTAATAGGAGGTTTGGTATGAACTGGCATGTATGTTCATTGAGATAGGCTTATTGTACGGGAATTTATTGTTCAAACTTCCCATGTTTGTGTATGTTGTTCTATGATCTGTGATGTGATATCATAAACTTTGATGTATCACCTACTCTGTTTCCCTCTTGTTTTGGAAGCACACTTTATATATATCTAAAACGAGGATTATCACAATTCGAAGCTCTATTAGTACTACTCTTATTGTAACATACACTCATTTTCATTGAATGAATTTAATAGTTCCTGATATTTATTTGTACTGAAACAATTAATTGTGCCTTGTGTTAAACGCAGATGCTGTTTATTAACAAACATGGTTTGAAAGCCTGTTACTACTGCTTGCATTGTGAACATTATAAAATTAAAGCCGTGTCATTTTATTTCCTTGAAATAAGTATTGTACTTGCCATGAGATTCAAACTAATGCGTAAACAAAGCAATGCTGTGGTTATCAAATTTGTTGATTTACTTTCAAAATTGCTACTTTTATTCAAGACAGGTAAAAAATATACATTAGCATTGCTTATTTCTAAGTAAATGAAGCATAACATGTTTTCCATAATCCCTCTCTTCATCTAAACCTTGAAATTATAAATTTGAATATTTTCAACATCAAGCTTCATGAAATTGCTGCGCTTTCTAGTGACTAAAAACTTGCCCCAGTTGTAAGGCTTGTATTTGGCAGGGTTGTTCTCATTTACCAGCTCCTCTAATGGTTCCACCATGGTGTAGTGTGAAGGATTCAAAAAGCATGGAATTGAAAACCTTTCTTTCTCAGAGTTCACCATAACCCTATGCTCAACACTTTCATATGCTTCATTGCTCCAAACCTGTGTGCAACAATACACAACACCACATTATTTCTAATTATTCAGATCAATATTCAAGATCACTTTGAATCAATATTAGTGAATTAGTACCTGAATCATGTCACCAACATTAATGATATAAGCATTAGGAGTAGGCCTAACCCGAACCCATTCGCCATCAGATTTTCGCTTCACTATTAAAAAATTATAGTTGGAAATTTAATTTTAAAAAAATTATGAATTCCTTTGTTACAAGTGATAATTATAAATGTATTCAGATTTAGTTATTTACTATTGTTGGTTGTAGTGATATTAGATGTTAGATTTGATTGTCTTTAATTTTATGAGAACGTCTTCTAAATATTTAATGTTCAACTATTTTAAAATTAAATGTGTAAACTATTATCATAATTCTGACATGATGTAATCTTAACAGAAAAAATTATAAGAAAATTTTTGAATGTACCTAAAAAATTGGTGTTCTAATAATTTTATAGTTAATTTTAATTAATATATATTATAATTAAGATCAACCGTTAAAATTACTAAAATATTAGTATTTTAGATATACTGAAAATTCTTTCAAAATTATATATTAACACAATTATAAGTAATTTAATTACTAAGATAAATTTTATATTAATTTCTAAATTATCACTTGCTAAATTATTTCCTATGAAATGTTCATAGTCATTTTGGCCATGCTTTATGTGCGGATGTACATCCAGTTTAAGTTTATCAATCGGGTGTAAATCAAGCGCGAGTTTATTAATGGATTCTTATATAATAGTTGACCCATTTGTTTGTTATTGGTAGTCTTAAAATTTGTTATTATAATTTTTTGAGTAAATTATCATTTTTATCCATAAAAGTTAAAAATGCTGACATATCTATCCATAAAAGATAAAAATTACCATATGTACCCATAAAAAATTGATTCGTCAAAATTATCCAACTCCTAAATAATTACATAAAATCTCCAAACTACCCTCCTTTTCTTCTTCTTCCTTCTTCTTCTTCGGGAAGTTTTTGCATTACTTTAAAAAATCTTTACCTCTTCCACTAACCCAAAAAAAAAAAAAATTACAAGTCTTCATTTTTATCCTTTTTCCCTCACTTCATTCAAATAGTAGAAAGTGGGTTAGAAATCGTAGCTATAATGGCACCAAGTTCTTCCCTTTACATCCCCAATCGAATTTTCCGGCCAATTTAAAATTTGAAAATGAAGAAATCGAGAAATTGGAGCTAGAATTCGTTGATTGATGGGTCTCGTGCAGAACCTGCGAGGCTCGAGAACCAAGTCAACTCACGAAGGTTATCGATTTTATCGGTTCAATCGGGTTTGATTCTGAAGCGGAAATGTTCCAATCTAATGCCTCTTGTGGTGGCACTTGTGGTCATTGCGGAGATCGCGTTTTTAGGGAGGCTCAACATGACGGAGAACGCATCTATGGTCACTGATTTTTTCTACCGGTCACGTGCTGTGTTCGTGGTGGATGGTGCTGATGATTTAGATTTTGGTTTGCTTGTTGGTAGAACTAATAAAAAGAATTCGGAATCAAAGAGCTGCAAAGAGTGGTTGGAGAGAGAAGATTCTGTAACGTATGAAAGGGATTTCAACAAGGAACCTGTTTATGTCACTGGAGCTTACCAGGAGTGGAAATCATGTGCGGTGGGATGCAAAATTTTGAGTCCTCTATTCTCTGCAACCACAACTTCTTCAACATTGAGTTCCTTCCTTTTTCAAATGTCATATCTTCGTCTTCTTCTTTCGGCGTCGCTGCTCTCTTCTCCTCCTAGCGATGCGTTTTCGTCATCTCCTCCCAGCATCGCCAAAATCGAATTAATGTTCTGTGTTATTTGTAACGAAATAGTGATCTTGAATCTGAGAAATTGATAATTTTTGATGAAGGTTCTAAGAAATTAGGGTTTTATTTTGAATATATACATGTTCTATTCTTCAATTTGATCTGAATTTGTTTTTTTTTTTGTGATTTTGAAGAGGATAGTGGCTGGACTATGTTAATGTTCAATAGATGAGAGAGGAAAAGTAAGTGAGAGAGAGAGTGTGTCATAGCCCAAAACGAGCCATGACCGGCGCTCAGGAAAATAATCCCTAGCAAGCCTAACCGACTCAACGATGAATTGAATAAAAAATAACAAATATTTGAAATAGAAAATTACAGTTTCTAAAATGAATAATTACATATTTTTAATAAAAGATAAAATAAATAAATATGGATGGATCCTGCCTGTGACATATGGAGCATATACATCTAGGAACTCGACAAAAATAGATACTCATTGCAGATCGTGACTCTTGATTAGAAAATCTCACATAGTCAAGTATTTGTTCCTGAAAAATATTTTTAGAAAAATGGGTGAGTTTTGTAACTCAGTGACTAGACAATACATCTATAATCCACATGAGACCATATAAACATTATTATCAAAGTAATTTAAATTAGAAAATAGCAGTTGATAATAATAAGTGAATCAATAAGGGAGTTCTCATACAGAAATCAAATCAAAAGTCCACACATGGGCGGCTCCACCTCTATGGGTAGTCCTTTCCTCTTGTGTGTCCTAACAGAATAATAGATCTAACGTGTGGCCTACACGTTAGACTAGCAACACCCCTGCTAGTTGGAGTCTGAGTCAGATGCATCTAAGTTAACGCCATAACCGCCGTTAACTACGATTTTCTAATACAAGCCTCCCAAACCAATTCAAAACATATAGTTTCAAATACAATGAATCTTCAATCTCTCAAATATATAAGGTATCAAATCAAATCAATCAGATAATATTTTTTTATCAGAAATCTTTTCAAATCATACTTTCTCAATCATAAAAACATATTTCAGAATTTTAAAGTGAGTGCCAACAAATACTTTAATGTTTCAAAAGTATATATTCGAATAAAATCAATATTTTAAAATAATATAAGGCTTTATCAAACACACACACACACACACACACACACACACACACACACACACACATATATATATATATATATATATATATATATATATATATATATATATATATCTCATGTAAATCTCTAAAGTATGAATTTCATAAAAATAATTATTCAGCTATAATAAATCAATTATTCTAATCAAATCAAAGTTCTTCAATAACAGTTTTATAAATATAATTAAAAACTCATAATAGCATAATCCAAAAGCTTAACGGTTATCAATGTAAAGCCTACTCACAGTATGATCCTAACGGACCGAAGAGACCAAACCCAGAGTGTCGAATTCAAGACAAGGAAGATTGAAGTAGAATAAAATGAATGAGCGCATAATTTGGACCGGAGTAGCGACAAAATGGAGCTGGCGATAGTCCCGGAAATCTAAAACAGACAAAACTAAAATCGAATTAAAACAAGGACAAGACAGATTAAATGGTGGCATAATAGGACATGAAAGCTAGAGCAGAATCAAAGAAAAAGGCTGGACCGGGATAATGACAGGAACAGTTCAGCTCCGGTGGCAACGACGACTTGGTTCAGGTACATCCAAACGGCGACAGGAACAACGCAGCAGCGGACGTCCCTCCTTGGTGTTTCTTGGCGGCAGAGACGCGGCGGCCATAGCAGCAGTAGCAGCGGAGTTCCAACGGCGGCAAAACCTTTCTGCGACCACTTCTTTCTCCACGCGCATTCTGTTTCTCCCCCGGCGACAGATCTGGCGGCGCGAAAGGGAGGCACGAACGGAGGCGATGGTGGCTGGGCTTGACGGCGACGACCCTTCCCGTGGTGGCTCTAGGTAGAACGGCGCGTCTTCCCTCTATTTGCAAACCTCCATGGACGGTAACGATGAAGACCTCAACGGTGATGACGGCGACACGAGACGGTGACTCCTCCTTCTTCTTGCGCGGCTTTCTGTCCCTCGGTTCTGGCCTTCCTCGCGATGACACCACGGCGGCGACGGTAGCAGTGACACCCACCGGCGCCACCTCCCTTCCTTCCTCTTCTCTTCCCTCTCCGGTTCTCCCCCTCTTCTCTTTTCCTTTTCTGTTCTTTTGTTCTACTGTTGGAAGGGGTAAGGGTGGCTAGGGTTTTGGTGAGTGTGTGAGGGAGTGTGTTATGTCAAGGTTAGGGTTAGAATTTTGGTTTGGAAAGAAAAAAAAGAGAAGGGTATTATAGGAATTTTACAGAGAGAGAGAGAGAGAGTAGGAAGGGAGATGATGCTAATGCAGTGGTGGTTTATGTGCTGCAGATAGTGAGTGATGGTGGGTGTGTGCGTGAGAGAAGAGAAGGGGGTAGTTTGAGAATTTTATGTAATTATTTAGGGTTTGGGTAATTTTGCTTGCGAAGTCAATTTTTTATGGATACAAATGGTAATTTTTATTTTTTATGGGTAGATATGTCAGCGTTTTTAACTTTTATGGGTATAAATGATAGTTTACTCTAAATTCTTATTCCTACACATTCTCGTTTAAATATTTAATATTGATGATTGTAGGGTTACTTATTTAGCTAATAAAATATCATCTAATGCAATTAAAATACACTAAAATAAAATAGTTGATAAAGTAAGAAAGTGAAACTTAAATTAAAATAGTAAAACACATAGGTTATAAAAATTGCAAGAGGCAAATACTAAATCGATATGCGAAGGATTCTGATATTGACAAAATAATACCTGACTTTTGTTATTAATAAAATAACTCTCAAAAGATTTCAAAATTTGACAAAATTACCCAACTCTAAAAGGATGACGTCAGAATGAACGAAACTCCGGTGATCGCAGAGAACTCTGACGACGTTTCCTGTCTTCTTCTTTCTCTTCCCTCATCCTCCTCTTCTTCTTCTTTTCCATGACGGAAGGAAACGCAGTGGCAAAGTGCTACTATGGGGAGGGAATGCAGAAGGGACACAACGACGTGTTGAAGAAGAAGAAATGACGAACACGAGAACACGGCGAGGTACTGCTATGACGGAAAGAGAGAGAAAGGGGACGCAGCCAGGACAACGAAGAACGTGAGGAGTTACAGCGGTGGACTATGGTGGTCTTCTTCTTCAGCTGCTATAGCAAAAGGGGACGCAGCGTTGTTGAAGAAGAAGAAATAGCAAACACGAAGAAAAAAAAAAGGTCGTCGAAGCTCTCTGCCATTATTGGAGTTCTCTTCCGACGATCACCTCAGTGTTTTCCATTCACTATGACGTTATTTTTTTACAGTTCGGTGATTTTGTCAAATTTTAAAATTATTTGGAGACTAATTTATCAATAACAAAAATTAAATATCATTTTATTAACACCAAAATCTTTCGAGTATCTATTTCATACTTACCTCAAGTTACAAAATTAATAATGAATCTTTTCACTTTAGAATAAATGACCATTTATACTCATGAAAGATAAAAACGCTGACATAAGTACTCACACTAAATCAAACCTAAACTTATACCCACGCAAGATGACCTCCGTGTGACAAAAATACCGTATCTTTAAAGGGTTGAAATGTCACGTAAAGTGACAAATTTAATTTTGATCTAGTGTGGGTATGGATACAAATGATCATTTATTCTTTCAGTTTTGTCACAACCAAAAATGAACCATGATTGGCGCTCAGGAAAATAATCCCCAAGCAAGCCTAACCAACTCAAATGTAAGTTGAATAAGAAAATTACAAACATTTTAAATAAATTTATAATGTCTAAAATGAATAATTACATATTTTTAACAAACAAAAATAAAATAAATATGGGTGGATCCTGCCTGTGACATATGGAGCAAATAACGTCTAAGAACTCAACAACGAACAGATACCCATTGCAGATCATTACTCTTGAATAGAAAGGCTCACCTGATCAAATATTTATTTCTGAAAAATATTTTTATAAAAACGGAGTGAGTTTTGCAACTCAGTGACTAGACAGTACATCTATAATTCACATGAGACCATATAAACATGATTTTAGTTAGAAGATAATAATTTATATAAATAAGTGAATCAATAAGGGAGTCCTCATACAGAAAGCAAATCAAAAGCCCACACATAGGCGGCTCCACCTCTATGGGTAGCCCTTTCCTCTAGTGTGTCCGTACGGAATAACAGATCCAACGTGTGGCCTACACGTTAGGCTAGCAACGCCCCTGCTAGTTGAGGTCTGAGCCAGATGCATCTAGGTTAACGTCATAACCGCCGTTAATTACGGTTTTCTAATACGAGCCTCCCAAACCAATTCAAAACATATAGTTTCAAATACAATAAATCTCTAATCTTTCAAATATATAAAGTATCGAATCAAATCAAATCAAATCAGATAATATTTTCAATCATACCTTTTCAATCATAAGAAATTTCAAACATGTTTCACAATCCTTAAAGTAAGTGAATACCAATAAACATTTCAATGCTTCAAAAACATATATTCAAGTAAAATCAAACATTTTGGAATAATGCAAAATTTCATAAAAAATATATATGATCTCATGTATAGTTCCGAAAGTATAAACTTCATAAAAACGAATTATTAAATTCTAATAAATCCATTATTCTAATCAATTTAAAATCCTTCAAGGCAAATATCGTGAGTATAATTCAAAGATCATAATAGATATATGTTAAAATAATTATAGATGTCCAATCAAACAATTATAAATGTAAAGCCTACTCACAAATTAGTCCCAAGGGACCGAAGAAACCAAACCACAGTGCCAAGATAAAAGGTGAGGAAGGTTGAAGTAGAATGGAATGAAAGAGCACGAAATTTGGACCAAGGTAGTAGCAACAACTTCGATTTCTCACTACAGCAACCTCAACAACAGCCCCAGTATCAATAACATAGAACAACCACAGTAACAATGGCAGCGAATCTAATAGCCTACGGTGGTTTAAAACTAAGCAAAAACAAAAAGGGACAGCAAACATGATAGGACAGAGTCAATAATAGAGCTTTATGGCAAGACAAGGCAAAACAAGTTTAGTCTTACCAAAGGAAATAAGAGGATGGAGCATCAGCAGCTCCGGTGACCCCCCACCAGCAAGAACAGAACAGGTAGAAGCAAAGCCGAGCTAGGGCAAACTTGCAGAGTTTCCAACAGCAGCTTCCGGCGACGTCAACGCGATTCCCGGTGACCAGAGGCGCGGTGGCGCAGCTTGCGACAACGGCGGAGGCGTACCAGCTCCCCCTCCTTGCGAGACTCTCCTCTTTCTAGCCATTGTGTTTCCCTCTCCTCTGCAAGCTCCTCTCTCTCTCTTCGAAGCCCCATAACTGCAGCCGCGACGGTAACAACGAAGCTCCCCTTCCAGCGGCAGGGACGGTCTCCAGGGGCGATGGCGAGGACGGCAGGACAGCACCTCCTCTCTCGCGCCTCTTCCTTTCTCCTTCCCCCATTCCCTGTTTTGATCTCCTACTCCCTCTCCCTACCTGATCCTCGGCAACGACCCGGTGTCACCTCCTTCTCCCCTTCTTCTTCCTTTCTTCTCCCTCTCTGTTTTCCCTCGCTATTTTTCTTTCTTTCATTCTCAGCAGAGTGTGTGTATGTGTGTTAGGAGAAGGTTAGGGTTTAGAAAAAGGGTAAAGGGTAGTTTAGGCATTTTGATGAAATTAGAGAATATATGTGAAATGTTTCAAAAAACTTGAGATGTTACATTCTACTCTCCTTAAAAAAATTTTTGCCCTCGAAAATTGATACAGTATGAAAAATGTTACATGGTTTTAGCCTTTTTACCAAACATGAGAAAAGAAGTATAATCGGGTGCAAAAATTACAATATAGGTGTGTGTTAAAATGATGCGGTTGACATTTACACACTCTTGTTCTCTTGATAAGTCAAACATACATGGCGCTTTTCACTTTGTCCATCACTCCCAAAGTACATCCGAAAGTCAAACATCAAGACTAACTTTTCAACCTTGTACCAAAATCTCCTTAACTTCCTCCTCGAAATACTCTTACTTCATAATCTTCTTGACGTCGCCATGTCCTAAAACTAACGTATTGCTCGCTGTATCTAGAGATTACACGTGAACCAATAGAATCTCGAGTTCACTCAAAAGAATACAAAATTTAGGAAGAGAAGAACAAGCATCTCAGATGATGTTCGCAAGAATTCGGAAGGATGTGTAAGATCGCAATTAAACATGGATGTTCAGAAACAACGAAGTGTGCTAGAAAGAGAGTCAAATCGCGTCTTAACAATGAAATCTGAATAAAAAAATTCGATAGAAACAATAAAAGAAAGATAGAGGTTTAGGTCGAAACAAATTCAAGTTGAATAGGAGTGCATAGCTCACAAGAGATGACCACCTAAAGTCGAAGGCAATGTTCATAAAGGTTTAAGAGAATGATTAAGAATACAATCAGGTAGGATATTCATCTGCAACAGATACAACTTAGAGAGAATCATTTCACAATCTCGAAGAAAAGATATGAGACGAACATTTTAAAAGAAATGATAAAAGCATAAATACTATCACGTCAAACAAATTCAAGTTGAAACAAAGAGATGAAAGGTTTATGAATTGAAGATTAATAGGGGTCATATGCAAATATCTTCCCTCAAAAACCCTAGAGGATACTTAGGTGTACCATCAAACAAGAATATGCATAAGCAAAATGACAAAATCAACAACAGAGAAAGCAAAGCAAAACACAAATTAAAAATACAACAACACATTCTAGAATAGGCAACTTAACCATAAAAAAAAATCGAAAACGGTAACTATCCCAAAAATCAGTATACTTTTTCTTTTTTTTTTTTATAGAAACCTTCAACTAAATACCTTTGAGATTATTATCATGACTTTGGACATTAAATAATTATGTCAATACAAATTTGATATCTCCTAACTAAAAATAGTAAATAGATTATGTAAAACATGACAAGAAATGCAATTGATCTCCTCGTAAGACAAAATTTACATATACATTTAGGTATTTAACTCATTATGGTCACTATTGATAAAATACAATAATGTGATTTCCTATAATCATGCAATTATACTTCGTATGAAGTTATGAATAAATTCACATATAAAATAATGATAATAATAAAACTAAAATTTAAAGTATTGGCAATCAACACACTAAGATTAGTTACAATAATTTTTTTTTTCTTGACATAGCCCAAGCACATAGCAAAAGAATTTCAGAAAATTGGTATGGGATCATATTTCACGTAAAGATAAAATACCAAAAAGAGAATTCGCCTTCATAAATAGTTCACTGAACTAAAGACAAACTCAAATATATATATATATTGAATCTAAATATAAAAAAATATATCTCTGAAATTCTTGTGGTATCTTAAAAAATATATCATAAAAAGAATTTTTTTTTTGCAGTGTCTTTGACAAATTTATAACCCGAAAGTGAGGCTAAGAAATACAAAAATAATCACTACATACAAATCAAGAAACTCAGAAGTCTAATCAATCACAAAAGAAATCGACTTATTTGTTACTTAGAAAATCCCAATGATCTCTATTAATATTAGTCATATAATCACATTTTGAGTTCAATCATAGTAGGAATTCACTCATCACTCTTCTCTTCATATACATTGTCCTGAGTTCCCATATATACAAATTGTAGGCTTGTAGCTTTTTAAAGAACATTTAGCTCATGCTGGATTTTATTATCTTGTTATCGGAATATAAGAAAAATCAGTCAAAATTGCAAAATTAACATTAAGAATACCGTAATAAAATTGAGGTAAAAGTATCACTTAGATTATGAAAATCAAGGTACAAAACCTGGCAAGACAAACTGGGAAGAATGTAATTTCAATGTATTAGAAAGTATAGCAGATTTATTGGCACTCTCTATTTTAAGTCAAAAGTTCTTGTCTTCTCTGTGCTAAAAAAAAATCATAAGAATAGCATTTAAGTATGTACACAAAATACAAAAACCAAAAAGCAACTATATCACATGAATGGCATGAGACATGATAAGTGTGGTCTGTGTCAATATTTATGTTGTAAGAACTAATAAGAAGAAAAGAAAAAAAGTTCTTTTTTTTACACTAATTAATTCATGGCGAAAAAAAAAAACCATAAATAGTAGCATTATCCCATGCACCCCATTAACATAACACTTAATATTAGAACCCCCAACATATGCAATAATTCAAGGTTCAAACCAAAACATGGTTAACTTGCACAAGGTAAAGTAACTTCAAGCAATATATATATATATATATATATATATATATATATATATATATATATATATATATATATATATATATATATATATTTTGAATCATAAATTTGGAACAAGGAAACAGCTGAAAATCAGTAAACGAATTAGGAACTTGTGAATAAAGGGTCGTCAATGAAAATCCAAACAAGCAGAGCATTGTAGAAGCACAAGGATAAAACTTGCATTGATTAAAACAAAGGTCTATAAAGGAAGGAAGCTTGAACATTCAAAGTACTTTTTCATAAAATAAATAATGTTACAGTATTCAAAAATTAAACAAATAAAATGCATAAAAAGAGAGAACTAACTAACAAGTATAAGTTGAAAACTTTTGAAAGGTATTCAAAACAATGCTCAACTTGGGTGTTAAAAAACAACAAAGAATCTTAGATTTCAGAACATGATTGAAAAACAAATGAAAGAGGAAAAGAAGACCTTCTTCGGAATTCAATACAATATTCAATACACAAAAAACTAAACTAGTTTGAGTTATTTTTCACAGCAAGGTAAGAGTATTAATCCAAAGCAGCATCAACCAGTAGGAAAATGAAAAAGGAAAAGAAAAAGAAAGCACAGATTTTGAAGAAGTGATTACTACACAGAAATTTCAATGCACAAAATTCATGTCCCATAATTTGCATACTATTTTGAATTTTCTTACCATGAAAAATATGAAGCGCTTTCAGTACAGAGCAGAAGCAAAATGAGTCAAAGTTGAAATCCAAAAAAATTTTAGAATTAAAGGAATCCTAAGATTGAAAAGGGAAGAACTTGAAGGTTCCCAGAAGAAATAGTGCCCTTAAAAAAAAAAAGTCATGTTCAACAAACAAAACCATAGCAGAACAAATTATCAAACAAAAAAGCTCAATCAAACTTTCAGATCAGAAAAGGTCTTCAAATCAGCTAACACATCATAAAAAAAAATTTTGCCACACCTAAACAGAGAAAATTATAATTCCAATCTAGCAAATAAGAATAACACTCCATGCATATGTTTGTCACGTAGTTCTTCTACCTGAACAATCGAATAACAGTTTTTAAATTTATTGATTCGAAAGAAAGAATTACGAGTGGTTCAAAATTTTGTTAACTTCAAAGATCATCAACATAAGAAGAACAAACTTGTTTTATCGAAATCCAGAACAAAGCATTTCAATCAGCAAGCTAAGTAAATCCACAATCCACAAATCTAAATACAATTCTATAATAGGAATAAGATAATAATTCACAACAAAACATATTGAATCTTCTAGATAATGGATGAAATCTTGAAATCAGAAACCATAGAAAACAACATGAATATGAAGAAGATTAAAGCAAATATTCACAAAAACGAGAAAGATTAGAACTAGCTACAAGGCAGGAATCGTGAACCAAAACAGAAACTAAAGTCATTGCAAAAGTAAGTTCAAGAAAAGCTACCAAATAATAACTCAAGGTTGCGTACAAAGAAGAGGAAAGAGGTGTCAAGAATCGACAGATGACTCATGATGACAAGAATCAGAAGACAAGAATGACAAAAAGACAAGGATGACATTTCTATAGGCCTCTGATAGTGCCATAATTTGTACAAATAGGCACGCTTCTATTTATACAATTGTGATCCTACCATAGGACACTTGCTCCATATTACACAGATTAAACCTAAGCTCTGATACCACTTTGTCACGGTCCAAAATGAACCATGAGTGGCGCTCAGGAAAATAATCCCCAAGCAAGCCTAACCGACTCAAATGTACGTTGAATAAGAAAATTACAAACATTTTAAATAAATTTATAATGTCTAAAATGAATAATTACATATTTTTAACAAACAAAAATAAAATAAATATGGGTGGATCTTGCCTGTGACATATGGAGCAGATAACGTCTAAGAACTCAATAACGAATAGATACCCATTGCAGATCATTACTCTTGAATAGAAAGGCTCACATAATCAAATATTTATTCCTGAAAAATATTTTTATAAAAACGGAGTGAGTTTTGTAACCCAGTGACTAGACAGTACATCTATAATTCACATGAGACCATATAAACATGATTTTAGTTAGAAGATAATAATTTATATAAATAAGTGAATCAATAAGGAAGTCCTCATACAGAAAGCAAATCAAAAGCCCACACATTGGCGGCTCCACCTCTAGGGGTAGCCCTTTCCTCTAGTGTGTCCGTACGGAATAACAGATCCAACGTGTGGCCTACACGTTAGGCTAGCAACGCCCCTGCTAGCTGAGGTCTGAGCCAGATGCATCTAGGTTAACGTTATAACCGCCGTTAACTACGGTTTTCTAATACGAGCCTCCCAAACCAATTCAAAACATATAGTTTCAAATACAATAAATCTCTAATCTTTCAAATATATAAAGTATCGAATCAAATCAATCAAATCAGATAATATTTTCAATCATACCTTTTCAATCATAAGAAATTTCAAACATGTTTCACAATCCTTAAAGTAAGTGAATACCAATAAACATTTCAATGCTTCAAAAACATATATTCAAGTAAAATCAAACATTTTGGAATAATGCAAAATTTCATAAAAAATATATATGATCTCATGTATAGTTCCGAAAGTATAAACTTCATAAAAACGAATTATTAAATTCTAATAAATCCATTATTCTAATCAATTTAAAATCCTTCAAGGCAAATATCGTGAGTATAATTCAAAGATCATAATAGATATATGTTAAAATAATTATAGATGTCCAATCAAACAATTATAAATGTAAAGCCTACTCACAAATTAGTCCCAAGGGACCGAAGAAACCAAACCACAGTGCCAAGATAAAAGGTGAGGAAGGTTGAAGTAGAATGGAATGAAAGAGCACGAAATTTGGACCAAGGTAGTAGCAACAACTTCGATTTCTCACTACAGCAACCTCAACAACAGTCCTAGTATCAATAACATAGAACAACCACAGTAACAATGGCAGCGAATCTAATAGCCTACGGTGGTTTAAAACTAAACAAAAACAAAAAGGGACAGCAAACATGATAGGACAGAGTCAATAATAGAGCTTTATGGCAAGACAGGGCAAAACAAGTTTAGTCTTACCAAAAGAAATAAGAGGATGGAGCATCAGCAGCTCCGGTGACCCCCCACCGGCAAGAACAGAACAGGTAGAAGCAAAGCCGAGCTAGGGCAAACTTGCAGAATTTCCAACAGCAGCTTCCGACGACGTCAACGCGATTCCCGGTGACCAGAGGCGCGGTGGCGCAACTTGCGACAACGGCGGAGGCGTACCAGCTCCCCCTCCTTGCGAGACTCTCCTCTTCCTAGCCATTGTGTTTCCCTCTCCTCTGCAAGCTCCTCTCTCTCTCTTCGAAGCCCCATAACTGCAACCGCGATGGTAACAACGAAGCTCCCCTTCCAGCGTCAGGGACGGTCTCCAAGGGCGATGGCGAGGACGGCAGGACAGCACCTCCTCTCTCGCGCCTCTTCCTTTCTCCTTCCCCCATTCCCTGTTTCGATCTCCTGCTCCCTCTCCCTACCTGATCCGCGGCAACGACGGCGACATCCAGCCTCACCGGTGTCACCTCCTTCTCCCCTTCTTCTTCCTTTCTTCTCTCTCTCTGTTTTCCCTCGCTATTTTTCTTTCTTTCATTCTTAGCAGAGTGTGTGTATGTGTGTTAGGAGAAGGTTAGGGTTTAGAAAAAGGGTAAAGGGTAGTTTAGGCATTTTGATGAAATTAGAGAATATATGTGAAATGTTTCAAAAAACTTGAGATGTTACAAGTTTACTATCTTACAAACTTGCTAACGGATTTAAATTCATAATCTTGTTAGATTTGACGTCCTATTGATCCAAACCGTTTGTTTTCTTATCATGGAGCTCAATAATTCTAAAGTAGTCCCAGTGAAAGCTGGCAAGCATTTGCGCACTTTTTCACTTATATTTTGACTCTCCACTCATTGCTTGCAACCACTTCCTTCAAACACTACATTTTACTTTCATCTTTTTCCTTCGGCAGTTGAGAGAGATGGCTGAACAAATCCCCTATGGTGTTGCCACTTCACTCATCAACAAGATTGCTTCACTTGCCTTTCGTGAAATCGGGAGGATCTATGGAGTCATGGATGACTTGGAGAAGCTGAAGGACACTTTGGAATCCATCAGACTCGTGCTTTCTGATGCTGAGCTCAAACAAGGCCAGAATGCTACTGTTGCCCACTGGATCAAAAGGTTCAAACAAGTGCTCTATGATGCTGATGACTTGCTTGATGACGTCTTCATTAAAGACTTGCGCCCCCAAAGAATGAGTCAGGTGCGTGGCTTCTTTTCCAAATCTGCGAATCCAATTCTTTTCCGTGCTAAGTTAGCTCGTAAGATTGAGAATATTCGAAAGGAGTTTAATAATGTTGCTCAAGATATGTCTATATTGAACCTGAATCCAAGTTCGGTAATTCTTAAGCAAGACGAGTGTGCGTGGAGGGAAACAAGTTCTTCCGTTTTGCAATCAGAGATAATTGGAAGGGAAGAGAATAAGAATGACATTGTTAACCTGCTGAAGCAAACCCATCCAAACCAAAATGTTTCTTTAATTGTTGTTGTTGGTATGGGGGGTTTAGGCAAGACAGCCCTTGCTCAGCTCGTTTATAATGCTGCTAAAGACCAGAACCTCTTTCAGAAATACATGTGGGTGTGTGTTTCAGAAGATTTCGAGGTGAAAACTGTCTTGAAGAAGATGCTGGAGTCCTTGAGGAAGGACGCTGGTGGTGACTCATTAGAGGCCCTACATCAAAAGTTGCGAGAAGAATTGAATGGGCAAAATTATATGCTCGTGCTCGATGACGTGTGGAATGAAGATCATTTAAAGTGGGGTGATTTAAGAACTCATTTGATGTGTGGAGGTCAAGGCAGTAAGCTATTAGTAACGACTCGTAGCACATTGGTTTCTCAGGCAATGGGTATTGACGAGCCCTATGTTTTGAGAGGTTTGACAGATGAGCAATCATGGACATTGCTAAAGAACCTGACATTTGGTGAAGATAGCAGCAGGATGAGCTCTGAATTGCAGACAATCGGAGAGGAAGTTGCAAAGAAGTGTAAAGGAGTGCCATTGGCGATCAAAACAATAGGAGGCTTCTTACGGATAAGGGTTGAAGAAATTGATCAATGGTCAAGTCTTTTGCATGGTGCTATTTGGAGGTTATGTGAAGAAGAGAAGAGTATCATGCCTGTGCTAAATTTGAGTTACCGAAATTTGGGTCCTGAACTAAGACAATGTTTTGCTTATTGTTGTCTATATCCAAAGGATTCAGTAATCCAAAAGAATGAATTGATTCAATTGTGGATGGCTCAAGGTTATCTTGCAAGTTCAATTGAAACACAATCTATGCAAGATGTAGGTAATCAATATGTCAACATTTTGTTAATGAGATCATTTTTTCAGGATGCATCAACAGATAAATGTGGCGGTATTGAGTCCTTCAAAATGCATGATTTGATGCATGATCTTGCAACATTGGTAGCTGGAAATGACTGTTACTTACATACCGAGGGAAAAGCAATTGTTGGAAGACCCATGCATGTGGCATTTGAAACTAGCACCGATTGTTCATTGGATGTGTTTGATGTTTACAAATTACGGACAATCATCCGTTGCAAGATTGCCACCAATTTAGTGGGCAAACTGTCTTTTATGGAAAAACTAAAGTGTCTTCGTGCTTTGAATTTGTCATTTTATTCTATCACTCAGCTGCCAAAGTCCATTGATAAAGTCAAACATTTAAGATATCTTGATCTTTCATACTCCAGAAACCTAAGTTTGCCTGAATCAATGGGCAATCTTGTTTGTTTACAAACATTAAAATTAAAAGTCTGTGAATCTTTAGTTAGTTTGCCTGAATCGATTGGCAATCTTATTTGTTTACAAACATTAAAATTAGAACGTTGTAGATCTTTAGTTAGTTTGCCAGAGTCGATTGGCAATCTTAATTGTTTACAATCATTGGAATTAAATGATTGTTGGAGTCTTGTTTTTCCTACAAAAATAATTACAAAATTGATCAATTTGAAGAAGCTTGACATTGAATGTTGTAAAGCCTTTGAAGACGGCATGCCAGTAGGATTGGGGAAATTGATTTCATTGCAATCCTTACCAAGTTTTGTAGTAGGAAATAGCGAAAAGGATACAAGTGGCAAATTGAATGAATTGAAAGAGCTTGTTGACCTCAGAGGCAAATTGACCATTAGTAAATTGGGTTTGGTAAAGGACGCGGCATTGGAATCTCAGGAGACAAATATGAGATCAAAGAAACACATTCAATACCTTTCTCTGTTATGGGGGCGAAGCTCTGATTCCACTGAACATGAAATAAAAAGTAGTGAGAGCTTGATGTTATTGGATAGTCTTTGTCCTCATCAGAATCTGAGATCACTACATGTGAATGGCTTTCCAGGAGCAAGGTTTTCAGATTGGCTTATCTCGCTAACTAATATTGCTCATATATCTCTTGACAATCTTCCCAATTGCAAACATCTCCCACCTTTGGAAACACTGCCTTGTCTTCGTGAGCTGGACATTCGTAATATGAGATCGCTGGAGTGGATGGATTATTATGAAAATATTGGCGATGTGTTCTTCCCATCTTTGGAGCAACTCTGGTTCCGCTCCTGTGAGAATCTGAGGGGATGGGAGAAGAATGCAAATGAGACTCAAAACCATCTTTCTCTCCCTCCTTTTCCCCGTCTCTCTTATCTTCAAATTCATGATTGTCCAAAGTTGACCTGCATGCCTTCTTTCCCACACCTCGTATGGCAGTTGATGTTAAAAAGCTGTAGCGTGAAGCCCATGTTAGAAACATGTATGGTCAGGCATCAGTCTTCATCCATCTCTCCTCTCTCTGCTCTCAACAGCTTGCAGCTTTCGGAAGTTACAGGGATAGAAGCAATGGCAAATGACTGGATGAAAAACCTCACATCGCTCCAGAGTCTCCAACTTGGTGGATCGCCAGCCATTCAGATTCTGTCACGACACTTGCAATATCTTCCTTCTCAACTTCAGCAGTTGCAGATAAGTTTCGATGATGACAAGCTTGACCTCTGGAAACACACACAAGGTAGCTGTCCTCCTCACGCGCTCTCTTCTCTGCAGAAAATCTCCTTCTTTGGTTGTCTGAACATGAAGGCTTTACCAGAGCAGATCGGCGACCTCCAATCTCTGAGGCATATTGAGATTACATTCTGCTTTAAATTAGAGTCATTGGATGAAGCTGAGCGTTGCCTTACCAACATACACACACTATTCATCAATCATTGTCCACTCCTGGCGCGCAGATATAACGCTGAAAGTGGAGAAGATTGGCCCAAGATTGCTCATATCCCAGACATACACGTAGACGGTGTTAGAGATTGATCCCCCAAAAGGTAATAACATTTTTTGTGAATCCAAGTATTTCACCAACATAATCCTTACCTCCACCCCCCAAATTAACCCTTCAGTCTATAATAATATAAGTGTTTGATAAGAAATTCACTTTGCTTGTTTTGCTGCTTACTTTGAAATTGTTCTTGCTGGTAGTCCTGTCTTTTCTACAGGATGAAGTATATGCCGGATTCCAAAGAACACCACTGTTGGCATCACCTCTCTTAATTTATTTGGGGCTCCCTTCCAATCTTTGCAATATTTGCAAGAAAGAAAAAGGTCACTTTCTGTTGCTATCAGAAACCAATCAACTTTTATACTTTAAATCCTGTTTCACCATTTAGAGTGTTTAAATTATTGCTTGCAGTTCTTGATCTCCAAGAAATTTTAACATTCCTCAAAATTTTTTGGAGGTCCAGAATCTCTAGCAGCAGTGGTCCCTAAATGCATGATTAATGGCCTTTGCAAGTTTCATACAAAAATTGCTCTTGTTCTGGGTTATTCATCTGTACCATGATTCCTGGCAGTTGGAACCTTCTCCGTTCTATTTAGATTGAACTGAGGCAGGCAACTAAATGAAAAAAAATCAAGACGAAAAGTAGCATTGTGGATGATTGCTATCAAGTATTAACTCAGTTAACCTACCATTAAAATAATGACTGGGAAAATACATGCGGATAAAGATAAATGACATAAATTTCTTATCTAAATGTAACTTTTGCAGGGATGGATGAATTCTTTTGGAGAAGGCAAGGTGGAGCGCTTTGTAATGTATAGTGTCTGGTAACCAAAAAACCAGAGTTTGATCAAATTGATCACTCGTAGCTTAATGCTTTTCCATTTCTTAATTGTATCTTATCCCAGAATTAGTAGTAGTTAATGATGTCTGTTATTTCCTTCATAGCGTAGTTCTCAGTCCGTTACATTTGCTGACAGAATGTTATATTAGGATTTTTACAATTCTTTTGTGAATTTTTGCTGTCAATATTTGAAGAGTTTTATAAAAATATACAATGCAAATTGTGCATTAAAAGTCTAAAACTTCAACAATGGACAAAGACATGGGAATCCTTTTAGGACTACATCTTTTCTTTTCTTTTAAATAATTCCTAGTTACGATTTTAAAAACTATATAATTATTCAAAGTATATATCATACTAAGTTACTAACAGATAAATATGCCTAACGCTTTAACAAAAAAAAAAAAAAGGTCATGTAGACTCTACTTTAAGAAAGATCAACTAGTACAAAGATTTCATATTAGAATGTTAAATATTGTTAAGCATGCTTATTATTAGTATCCATTTTTCTTTTCGCAAAAGCATTAACATAATAGTTTGTCTTAAAATTTTATTTGGTATATAGTGAATTATGAAATTCAATTCAATTGCATGATTTGCAACTATTATGAAAATAAATTCAATTGCTTATTCTGATAATTTTACCCTTCATATTGTAAGGTGATTGTGCTTTTAAGAGGACAATAGAAAGGGCAAAAGCCATTTGGGTTTGAATAGATGTGGTTAGCTATAGCCTATTTGAATGTGTTCAGAGTAGAGTTTAAAGAATTTGTTTAAAAATAATTTGATTAGCTTTAAAATAAGGACTGAAGGAGTTTTTTTTTTTTTTTTTGTGACGTGATTGAAGCTGTTTATGTCACAGCTGCTACTTTTATTCAAGACAAATAAAATCTGATGGTTTCAGTGGCTAAGAGAAGGGGGGGTTGAATCTTAGCCCCTTTTCGCTTGCTGATACTTGCTGGACTTAGAGAAACCTTTTCTGTTTTTAGCTCGTCCCTAGGCACGAGACATTTTCATATTGTCTCGTCATTTGACACGAGACATTTTTGATGTTGCATCTTGAACAGTAAAAACAGAATTGAAGTAGGAAGAGAGAGAAGAGAACACCCAGATATATCCTGGTTCAGCTGCTAAGTGCAGTGCAGCCTACATCCAGTCTCCATCACAACAATGATGGAATTTCACTATAATCAACCAGATTACAACTTGTAAAGTGCTAACCCAACTTACAAGGGGATTCCCACAGAATCATGAAACACAACACAGATGTACAAAGGACCTCTAAGACATCTATGGCTTTTTTCTTTTAATTTTGCACTCTCTGCCTTTTTCCGCTCTATGGCTTTTTTATACAAATGTCATGACCCGAACCAAGCCATGACTGGCGCTCAAGGGACAAGTCCCTCAGCAAGCCAAACGACCAAATTTTCAGAAAAACGGACAGAATCTCCTCTGTTTCTAGGACCTTACCAACATAAATATTAACTCCCTGTATTAATAATAAACCTCCATTTCCAAGACAACAACAACAACAACATACTCCAAATTATATCCACAACCAAATATATCCAAAATACGCATCATATATATATATATATATATATATATATATATATATATATATATATATATATATATATATATATATATATCAAGTTGATAACTAGAGTATATAGTTAAAATCATAAGTCTTACATAACCAAATCATAATCACTACCTAAACAGTTCAAGATTCAAAATAACATAACCCACATGAGGATCCTGCCTGTGACATATGGAGCATTGACATAATCTAGATTTTTAGCAAAGGTTCCATTACATAATTACTTAGCCCTTGGAAAGAAGAAGGGCTCACCAAAATGACTAAGATCTACTGAGGGGCAGGTGGAATGGAACCTGGAATGACTCCTGTATCTAAAAAATATGGGAATATAATAGGGTGAGTTTTGCAACTCAGTGAGCAAACATTACATCTATAACCCACACGAGACAATACAGAGTTTACCTTGAAAATTATATTTCTTTTCAGAGATGAGGAATTCATATTAATTAATTATACAAACATTAGATAAATAGTTAAGCGGATGAACTGAAATGGGAGTTCTCGTTCCAGAAGTCAAATCAAATCAAATATTACACACCTAGGGCGGCTCCACCTCTAAGGGTAGCCCTTTCCTCTAGTGTGCCCGTACGGTATAACAGATCCAACGTGTGGCCTACACGTTAGGCTAGCAACGCCCCTGCTAGCTGAGGTCTGAGCCAGATGCATCTAGGTTAACGTCATAACCGCCGTTAACTACGGTTTTCTAGTTAGAGTCTCCCAAACCAATCCAAACTAAATCACTTATAAAAATCTCTAGTGCTTATAACATACTACTAAATTCCATAGCAAATCAATATATATAGGATTGCATACTAAAATTTAATTAAAATTTACATAAGGTCAAATAAGAAAACATTTATACTTTACAAAATATAAAATCGTCTCGTGTGTATTTTTATAAAATTGTAAGTTTCACAAATCAATATTTATTTTCAAAAATTCAGAAATCACAATAATAAAATATTTTCAAACTCCAAAATTAATGATTCAACATAGATATTGATAATAATATATTTAAAAACAATTATAGATATAATATCCACTCACAACTTGATTCAAAAGAACCGGAAGCAACTCTGAGCGCGTCAACGAGCTACCAAATGATGTCCAATAATTCTACAACTCTAGAAATATGACAATAATGATATTTGTGAGCTACTAATATTGTCAATTAACATAATCTTACTCCCCTTGACAAAAGCCCCAAATTTTCTAACCCTAATAACCCTAATTCGGATTTATACATACCCATAAATATATAGATGACAAAAATTGGGAATATGGCTAATTATTGAGTCAAAGAGTTACCTTGAAGCCTCAATAATAATTGGAACTCAAATTTGAATGCTTCCTTCAGTCATTAGTATGAGCTTCTTGATTTGGGGTTGTGAAAAATAAAAATTTACTTTGGATCTAGATGATATATTAAAATAGAGATAAAATAAAAGGGTAAAATGAAATCTGGTGTGTTGTGGTTGGATGAAGATTTTGAAATGAAGAAGATAGAATGGAAGAGGAGATGAAGGAAAAGAAAGGGTTTGGTTTTGATTTGTATGAAGGGAATGAAAATAAAAGAGAGAGGGAGGGATCAGGGAAGGCTCGAGAGAATAAGGAGGGGAAGGGGTTTAAGTGGGGGCATGTGCCACCCACGTGACTATGCACTTCTGTTTTCCTTTTTTTTTTTTCGTGGGTATAACATTCTCTCCCCCTTAAAAAAATTCGGTCCCCGAATTTTGAACTTATATACTACGATAGATGTAATTATTACCTTCAGACTCAAATAAATATGGATATTTGTCGCGCATGGTATCCTCCACTTCCCAAGTTGCTTCTTCTACCGAATGATTCTTCCAAACAACTTTCACAGATGCTATCTCTTTAGAACGTAGTTTCTTTACTTGGCGATCAACTATAGCCACTGGTTCCTCTTCAAATGATAAATCCTCCTGTAGCTCTATGGCTTGTGGTGCAAGCACATGAGATGGGTCGGGAAGGTATTTGCGCAACATTGATACATGAAAGACTGGATGAATCATAGACAACTCAGGCGGCAATGCCAAGCGGTAAGCAACTGCACCTATTCTGTCCAGTATCTCAAATGGACCAATGTATCGAGGACTAAGCTTGCCTCTTTTCCCAAACCTCATCACTCCCTTCATAGGCGACACTCTCAGAAATACCTGATCACCCACTGAAAACTCTAAGTTACGCCTTCTGTTATCAACATAAGCCTTCTGCCTACTCTGAGCTGCTAATAAACGTTCTCTTATTATGCGAACCTTCTCAACCGCATCTTGTACCAAATTTGGCCCTAAAAGCTTAACCTCACCAACCTCAAACCACCCAATAGGTGACCTGCATCTTCTCCCATAAAGAGCCTCAAATGGTGCCATTTGAATGCTGGCTTGATAACTATTATTATAAGAGAACTCGATCAAAGGTAGATAGCTGTCCCAATTCCCACCAAAATCTAGAACACAACACCTTAACATGTCTTCCAATATCTGGATCGTCCTCTCTGATTGCCCATCGGTTTGAGGGTGAAAAGCTGTGCTAAGATCTAGACGAGTTCCTAACGCTTTTTGAAAAGATTTCCAAAAATGAGAGGTGAACTGGGGCCCGCGATCTGAAATAATGGACACTGGAATTCCATGTAGCTTAACTATCTCATCAACATAAAGTTGAGCATACCGAGCTGCACTGAAAGTTGTTTTCACCGGAAGAAAGTGAGCTGATTTCGTCATTCTATCCACAATTACCCAAATTGAATCAAAACCTTTAAAACTACGAGGTAAACCTGTTACAAAATCCATTGTAATCCTTTCCCACTTCCATTCAGGTATCTCAATCTGTTGTAATAACCCAGCAGGTCTTTGATGTTCAGCTTTAACTTGTTGGCAAGTTAAGCAATGAGAAACAAAAACTCCTATGTCTTTCTTCATGCCTTCCCACCAAAACAATTGTTTCAAATCTTGATACATCTTATTGGAGCCTGGATGAACGGTATACTTAGAATTGTGAGCCTCCTCCAAAATAGCTTTCTTCAAGTCGGGGTTATCTGGCACACATAAGCGTTGACCACAACGCAAAACATCTTGATCAAGAGAAAAGTCTGAGTTCCTCCCATTGCGAACATCTTCCATAAGCTTTCTTAGTTTCGGATCATCACTTTGTGCAACCTTGATCTGTTCTATCAGGGAAGATTGGGTTCGAACATGTGCTAAGAAAACTCCTGATTCTCCAAGATCAAATTGAATTCCACTGGCCTCCAATTGATGGACTTCTTCAACAATTGGTCTCCTTCCAAGAGTGATATGGGCCAAGCTACCCATAGATTTCCTACTGAGGGCATCTGCTACAACATTTGCCTTTCCAGGATGATACAAAATGGTACAATCATAATCTTTTAACAACTCCATCCATCTCCGTTGCCTTAAATTTAAATCCTTTTGTTGGAATATATACTTCAAACTCTTGTGATCCGTATAGATCTCACAGGTCTCACCATAAAGGTAATGTCTCCAAATCTTTAAAGCAAAGACGACCGCTGCCATCTCCAGGTCATGAGTTGGATAATTCTGCTCATGTTTCTTGAGTTGTCGCGAGGCATAGGCAATAACGCGGCCATGCTGCATTAATACACAACCAAGTCCTATCCGAGATGCATCGCAAAAGACTGAGAATCCCCCAGACCCAGAAGGTAAGACAAGAACTGGTGCTGAGGTTAGACAAGCCTTAAGTGTCTGGAAACTTTCCTCACAAGCTTCTGACCATTGAAACTTTACATTCTTCTGAGTTAACTTGGTTAATGGTGCAGAAATTCTCGAGAAGTCCTTGATGAATCGCCGATAGTAGCCGGCCAACCCTAGAAAGCTACGAATTTCTGTCACTGTAGTAGGCCTTGGCCACTTCTGAACGGCTTCAACTTTCTTTGGATCCACCATGATTCCATCTTTTGATACCACATGCCCCAAGAATGTCACTTGATCAAGCCAAAACTCACATTTAGAAAACTTAGCATAGAGCTTGTGATCCCTTAAGGTTTGTAACACAATCCTCAAATGATACTCATGCTCCGTAACACTTTTCGAATACACCAAGATATCATCGATGAAGACGATAACAAAGCGATCTAAGAAAGGTTTGAAGACTCGATTCATTAAGTCCATGAAAGCTGCAGGCGCATTCGTCAGACCAAAGGACATTACTAAGAACTCATAGTGCCCATAGCGAGTACGAAAAGCAGTTTTTGGAATGTCTTCCTCTTTTATCTTCAATTGATGGTACCCTGAACGCAGGTCGATTTTTGAGAAACAGGTAGCTCCTTGAAGTTGATCAAACAAATCATCAATCCTTGGCAATGGATACTTGTTGCGAACAGTTATCTTATTGAGCTGACGATAATCCACACATAGTCGCATCGTTCCATCCTTCTTCTTTACGAATAGAACAGGAGCTCCCCACGGAGAAGTGCTAGGACGAATGAATCCTTTCTCTAGCATATCTTCCAATTGAACTTTTAATTCTCGTAACTCAGTTGGAGCCATACGATAGGGAGGAATGGACACAGGTTGGACTCCCGGAGCCAATTCTATAGAAAACTCAACTTCACGGTCAGGCGGCATCCCCGGTAGCTCATCAGGGAATACGTCAGGGAATTCTCTAACAATAGGAACCTGATCAAGACTAGGCACTTCGGCATCAACATCTCTAACAACTGCCAGAAATCCTTGGTTTCCCTTATCCATCAATTACATAGCACTCATAGATGAGATGATGCTAGCTAAAGTGGGACAATCATCACCCTTAAAAACAAAAGGTGAGATACCCGGTATGTCAAACTTCACAATTTTGGAGTAACAGCCCACATCAGCATGACAAGCTGCTAACCAATCCATGCCTAAGATGACATCAATATCTTCCATTGGTTCTAAAAGGATCAAATCAGCTAAGGTTTCAACGGTATTAATTCTAACAACACAAGACCAAAATACGACTCGAACCATCGTGGAGACTCCAAGCGGAGTGCCAACATGAAATGGGTGGGATAATAGTTCAGGTTGTTTATCGAAACGAGATGCAAGATGTGGAGATACATATGAATAATGAGAACCCGTATCAAATAACACTCGAGCATCTAAAGAACAAACTTGTAAAGTACCTGCCACCACAGCATGAGAAGCTTGAGCATCTTGACGTGTTAAGGCATACACACGTGCCTGACCTCTTCCTCTTTGGCTCCCTCCTCTGTTATAAGTCTGACCCCTACCACCTGCTCCTCTGCCACTAGGACCAGAAGAATTTCCAAGAGACATAGTTGAAGATGATGGCATTGGTGTTGTAGGACGTGCAATACCTGGAGCAAAGCCTCCTCTAGGATTTGGACAATCCCTCCTAAGATGACCAGATTGACCACAACCAAAACATGCACCAGTAGCCTTGAAACATATACCGGAATGGTAACTCCCACACTGAAGACAATAGGGCTGAGCTGGCCTTGTCTGATTCGAACCCTGTGCACTAGATTGAGAGGTGCTCTTAACAAAAGGTTTGGGATTTGAAACACTCATGGGAGCAGATCCAGAAGAAGCAACCCCACCAAAAGATGCTTGAGGACGAGCTCGATACCCCGAATAACCTTGCTGATTAGTTTGACCATGATGAGACTGAAATCCTCCTAAACTAGATCCACCAGAAAATTGTCCCTTCATCTTGGGCTTCTTACCAACATCCTTAAAAGCATTTCTCTCCGCTATCCCAGCTTCAATTCCATAGGCAGAGTTTAGGACATCCTTAAAAGACATGCGTCTGACTTCAGGCATAAGAGTAGTGAACATAGGTTCTGCCAATCCACGAACGAAACGACGAACTTTCATCTCTTCTGAATTCACCAAGTACGGAGCACTCTTAGAAAGTCTAGTAAACTCCTTAGCATACTCAGTCACTGTCATATTCTCTTGCCTTAATCTTTCAAAGGCAATTGCATCTTCTGCTTGCTTGTTAGCTGGATAGAATCGAGCAAGAAACTCTTCAGTAAACTCTTCCCAAGAAGGAGGAGGAAGTCCAGCTGCTTCTTTGCTCTCAAGAAGAGACTCATACCAATATCTTGCTGAACCACGCAAGTTGTAGGATACTAACTCAACAGCCCATTCTTTGGTGCACTTGAGAGCTCGAATAGCTTTCTTTGCATCCTCTAGATATTGTTGTGGATCTTCATCCAATGAATCTCCATTGAAAGTGGACGAATTCAACTTCAAATACTTTTCAATTGGCGGCTCTTGATCCCCAAACAATTGATGAACCCTATGAGGCTGAGGATTTGGCGCATTAGGAAGTCTCACTTCACCCCTATTTTGATTTGTTAGAACCTGTAACACCGCATTAAGAGTTTGATTCATTCCCCTCAATTCAGCTGCTAAGTCCGGTTGAGCCTCTCTTACTGCGGGGTTCTCTTGAACTCTCTCGCGGGGTATTTCTCCTTCGCGCCTATCAGCTATCCTTTGGCTCCTTGGCCTTTGTCGAAGCGCTCCAAGTGGCGGAGAAACTGCCCTATTGGATTCAGCAGTATCAGGAGCACCAACAGTTCCACCACGTCTTTTCTTAGGTGGCATCTTCCACCTATCGAGTAAGTAGAGCGATTGAATCACCAACGACATATATATATGGAGTTCGAAGACAATAGGACAGACAGAAAGAATTATGAGACCAAAAGATTGAGGACAACTTCCTATAGGCCTCTAGTAACATCACACTTTATGAAAATGGGCCGGCTTCCATTTGCACAATTGTGATCTTACTAAAGGACACTTGCTCCATATTACACAGGAAAACCTAAAGCTCTGATACCACTTTGTCATGACCCGAACCAAGCCATGACTGGCGCTCAAGGGACAAGTCCCTCAGCAAGCCAAACGACCAAATTTTCAGAAAAACGGACAGAATCTCCTCTGTTTCTAGGACCTTACCAACATAAATATTAACTCCCTGTATTAATAATAAACCTCCATTTCCAAGACAACAACAACAACAACATACTCCAAATTATATCCACAACCAAATATATCCAAAATACGCATCATATATATATATATATATATATATATATATATATATATATATATATATATATATATATATATATCAAGTTGATAACTAGAGTATATAGTTAAAATCATAAGTCTTACATAACCAAATCATAATCACTACCTAAACAGTTCAAGATTCAAAATAACATAACCCACATGAGGATCCTGCCTGTGACATATGGAGCATTGACATAATCTAGATTTTTAGCAAAGGTTCCATTACATAATTACTTAGCCCTTGGAAAGAAGAAGGGCTCACCAAAATGACTAAGATCTACTGAGGGGCAGGTGGAATGGAACCTGGAATGACTCCTGTATCTAAAAAATATGGGAATATAATAGGGTGAGTTTTGCAACTCAGTGAGCAAACATTACATCTATAACCCACACGAGACAATACAGAGTTTACCTTGAAATTATATTTCTTTTCAGAGATGAGGAATTCATATTAATTAATTATACAAACATTAGATAAATAGTTAAGCGGATGAACTGAAATGGGAGTTCTCGTTCCAGAAGTCAAATCAAATCAAATATTACACACCTAGGGCGGCTCCACCTCTAAGGGTAGCCCTTTCCTCTAGTGTGCCCGTACGGTATAACAGATCCAACGTGTGGCCTACACGTTAGGCTAGCAACGCCCCTGCTAGCTGAGGTCTGAGCCAGATGCATCTAGGTTAACGTCATAACCGCCGTTAACTACGGTTTTCTAGTCAGAGTCTCCCAAACCAATCCAAACCAAATCACTTATAAAAATCTCTAGTGCTTATAACATACTACTAAATTCCATAGCAAATCAATATATAGGATTGCATACTAAAATTTAATTAAAATTTACATAAGGTCAAATAAGAAAACATTTATACTTTACAAAATATATAAATATCGTCTCGTGTGTATTTTTATAAAATTGTAAGTTTCACAAATCAATATTATTTTCAAAAATTCAGAAATCACAATAATAAAATATTTTCAAACTCCAAAATTAATGATTCAACATAGATATTGATAATAATATATTAAAAACAATTATAGATATAATATCCACTCACAACTTGATTCAAAAGAACCGGAAGCAACTCTGAGTGCGTCAACGAGCTACCAAATGATGTCCAATAATTCTACAACTCTAGAAATATGACAATAATGATATTTGTGAGCTACTAATATTGTCAATTAACATAATCTTACTCCCCTTGACAAAAGCCCCAAATTTTCTAACCCTAATAACCCTAATTCGGATTTATACATACCCATAAATATATAGATGACAAAAATTGGGAATATGGCTAATTATTGAGTCAAAGAGTTACCTTGAAGCCTCAATAATAATTGGAACTCAAATTTGAATGCTTCCTTCACTCATTAGTATGAGCTTCTTGATTTGGGGTTGTGAAAAATAAAAATTTACTTTGGATCTAGATGATATATTAAAATAGAGATAAAATAAAAGGGTAAAATGAAATCTGGTGTGTTGTGGTTGGATGAAGATTTTGAAATGAAGAAGATAGAATGGAAGAGGAGATGAAGGAAAAGAAAGGGTTTGGTTTTGATTTGTATGAAGGGAATGAAAATAAAAGAGAGAGGGAGGGATCAGGGAAGGCTCAAGAGAATAAGGAGGGGAAGGGGTTTAAGTGGGGGCATGTGCCACCCACGTGACTATGCACTTCTGTTTTCCTTTTTTTTTTCGTGGGTATAACAACAAACCTCACTGTTTGCCTTTTTCCATGAGACTCAAGATATGACAAAATTAAACAGAAAAATACTAAACAGAAAACATTGAAGGAGAAGAAGAACTGCTAGCTTAGGTAGTTCTGAGAACTCTGTGCCTTGCACTCTCAAATCTTACTCCTTGAATCAAACCATGACTGTTCACCTCTTTTATAGAGAAGTGAAGCCTTCATAGTTGAGACCCAAAACCCGAGCTCAGTTTCTTTTCCTTCAACAAAAAACCGGTTCGGCCATACAGAGAGAAGAGGTAACTCATGCAAAAACCAACATGCAAATACCTCTAGTCCTTCCTTGTTCATCACTCTTCATCAATCCGAGCGCTCCATCTTTGGCTTCCTCTCCAAGATGGATTTCTGGCCCTTGATGCTTCATGATGATGATGACTTCTTCTGCTTCAATCTCTGCCTTCAACCATCACTTCGCCACTCTAGCTACTCCCTGTGGTGGTTGTGCAGAATCAAAGACAAGTCACGCCACCAAGGATCTTCTCTGCTGGCCGGATCTTCTTCTTTCTTTTTGGGTATGGAGGATCCGAGATTACCCCACCAAATCTAACCATATTTGGTGATTATCTCAGCCACTACATACTTTTTGTTTTCTTGCCATCATTGTGATGGACTTGTAGCTTGCCCTCCCTTCCTTTCGGTAGCTTACATTTGCTTCCATGGCTACCAATATTTTCTGTGTAATAACCGAAGAGAGAAGAAGAAAGAGATGAGAGAGAACAGAGAAAGTGAAGAAAAGCAATTCAAAACAAATTAAATGAAGATAGCTTGCTTTTACTTCCCTGGGTGGCGTGCAACACTAATCATAATGATTTCCATCAAATCAAAGTCAAGTTCTCTCTCATGTTCCCCATGCTAGTTAATTAAATTTCAAATCCTTCCAAAGAGTGAAATGGAATCCGTAGGAAGCTTGATGCTTTGCTTCATGGATTTGAATAAAGCATGGAAACTTTCATTAATGTTGGGCTTGGTTGCAATAATATTTATTCTTGGCCCAACTTGTAACATTTGCTTTCCTGATGGATTTGGATCAAGCATAGGAAGCATTCATCAAAATCAAATATGGGCTAAGTTGTAACAACATTTGAGCTTGGCCCATTTTAATTCAACAATTCAGCCATAAGGGTCAAAATAATATATATCAATGCTGAATATATTCTATTGGGCTTGCTGGATTTTCTTTTTCTTTTTGGCCCAATATAAAATCTTGCAAAACAAAATTATTAATTAACATATGTTAAATGAAAATCAAATTAATAATTTTGTAATTAATTATTTTAATAATGTTTGCTCATCATCAAAATTAGAGTTTTCCAAACTCATCAAAATCTAATTGAAAAATCTTTGAGTCAAATCAGATATTGCAAAAATTTAACTAAATACGAAAATATATTTTTCTTCTTTAAAAAATTTACAATTAATTTTTATTTGATAAGAAGAACTAAAAAATTATATAAAATTATACAAAACTGTTTTATAATTCAAAGTCTCATGTTTTTTATGTAAGAGTAGACCACTAATGTAAAAATATTTAGAAAGATATATATATTTTTTTTTGAAATAGAGGAAGCTCAACACATTAAAGTGGAGTAAAACAAACAAACATAAATACATAAAACACTGCATACATAGAAACCAATCTCCTTGCACATCTGGCTATGCGATCAACCTCCGAAAGAATCACAACCATTTCACTCTTTGTAGCTCAACACTGTCCTTGTTTGAATAAAGTCAATACTTGCTCTTGTATTCTTGAATATTCTGGCATTACATTCCAACCAAATGTTCCAGATCACTGCAAAGAACGCCGTCATCCACAACTTCTGCCCTTGTCTTCTGCCGTTCATGCCAATCCAACTTCCAAACAGTTCTTTCATGGTTTCAGGAATAACTCATTCTCTACCAAAGGATCGCAGCCATTAGCACCACACCTGCCATGTTACCTCACACCGAAGAAATAAATGCTTAACAGTTTCTATCCCCTTGTGGCACAGGACGCAAATATTATCACTATGAATAACAACTCCCAATCTAGTCAACCTCTTCTTAGTATTAATTCTACCAACTAGCACAAACCATCCAAAAAGTTCAATTCTTGGGGGTACCAGACCTTTCCATAGTGCACTTGTGAAACTATAGCTCGTGATCTCATCTGACAACGTCTCCGTTTGGATTACCTGCAGAAAGGATTGCGTGGAAAAGACACCTGTTTTATCAAATTTCCACACCATACTATCCTCGCTCTCAGATGACAGCTTTCCTGACCTTAACCGCTCATGCAGTTGATGGACAAGTTCTAGCTCTCATTGGAACAACTCCCTCCATTAAAAGTTCCATATCCATTCTAATCCATCCCAAAACCCACAGTCCCAATACATCAATGACTTTTCTCAACTTATGATGAAGAAAGTGTCGGTGGTCTAATCTGAGCAATAAATCACGTCCCCACTGTATGTGTATATAGTACGAAATGCCAACTTGATCTGTCTATAACCGCAATACTTTTCTTAGATTAATCTAAACCGTTTGTTTTCTGAACATGGAGCGCAATAATTCAAAAGTGCCAGAGGAAGCTGCTAAGCATTTACTTGAACGACTATTACCCATTTCTCTTATAAACAGGAACAGCACTGTTCACTTGCTGCAACTACTTCCTTCAAACGCTTCTCTTTCTTTCTTTCTTGCAAAAACCTGCATTTTGCTTTTCATCTTTTTCCTTGGGCACTTGAGAATGACGGGTGAACAAATCCCCTTTGGTGTTGTTACTAACATCATCAACATGATTCTTTCATCTGCCTATGCTAAATTTTGGAGGATCTATGGAGTCATGGATGACTTGGAGAGGCTGAAGGGCACTCTGGAATCCATCAAGGTTGTGCTTTCTGATGCTGAGCTCAAACAAGGCCAGGATGCTAAGGTTGCTCACTGGCTCAAAAAGTTCAAAAAAGTGCTCTATGATGCTGATGACTTGCTTGATGACGTCTTCATCGAAGATTTGCGCCGCAAAAGAATGAGTAAGGTGCGTGGCTTCTTTTCCAAAGCTGATATTCTAATTCGTTTCCGTCCTAAGTTAGCTAGTAAGATTGAGAAAGTTCAAAAGGAGTTTAATAATGTTGCTGAAGAGATGTCTAAGTTGAACTTGAGTCCGAATTCGGTAGTTCTTAAGCAAGATGAGTGTTCCTGGAGGGAAACAACTTCTTCTGTTTTGCAATCAGAGATAATTGGAAGGGAAGAGAATAAGAGAGAGATGGTTAACTTGCTAAAGCAAACCCATCCAAACCAAAATGTTTCTTTAATTGTTGTTGTTGGTATGGGGGGTTTGGGCAAGACAGCCCTTGCTCAGCTCGTGTACAATGATGCGAAGGACCAGAAACTCTTTCAGAAATATATGTGGGTGTGTGTTTCTGAAGATTTTACAGTGAAAACTGTTTTAAAGAAGATGCTAGAGTCATTGAAGAAGGATGCTGGCGGTGACTCATCAGAGGCCCTACAACAGAAGTTGCAAGAAGAACTAAATGGACAAAAGTATATGCTTGTGCTCGATGACGTGTGGAATGAAGATCATTTAAAGTGGAGTAATTTAAGAACTCATTTGATGTGCGGAGGCCAAGGCAGTAAGCTATTAGTAACGACTCGTAGTACATTGGTTTCTCAAGCAATGGGTATAGACGAGCCGTATGTTTTGAGAGGTTTGACAGATGAGCAATCTTGGACATTGCTAAAGAATCTGACATTTGGTGAAGATAGCACCAAAATGAGCTCCAAATTCCAAACAATTGGAGAGAAAATTGCAAAGAAGTGTGAAGGAGTGCCATTGGCAATCAGAACAATAGGAGGCTTCTTACGAGCAAGGGTTCAAGAAACTGATCAATGGTCAAGTCTTTTGAATGGTGATATTTGGAGGTTATGTAAAGAAGAACAGAGTATCATGCCGGTGCTGAATTTGAGTTATCGCAACTTGCCACTTGAATTAAGACAATGTTTTGCATATTGTTGTCTATATCCAAAGGATCAGATAATTAAAAAGGATGATTGTATTCAATTGTGGACAGCACAAGGTTACCTTGCAAGTTCAACTGAAACCCAATCCGTGGAAGATGTGGGTAATCAATATGTCAAAATTTTGTTAATGAGGTCATTTTTTCAAGACGCATCAATGGATAAAAGTGGTCATATTAAGTCCTTCAAAATGCATGATTTGATGCACGATCTTGCAACGTTGGTAGCTGGGAATGATTGTTACTTATGTACTGAGGGAAGAGGAATTGTTGGAAGACCCATGCATGTGTCATTTGGACCTCAAATCAATTGTTCATTGGATGTGTTTGACGATTGCAAATTACGGACATTCATCTGTTGGGAGCTTGCTACTGATTTATTTGCCAAACTATCTTTTTCAGGAAAATTGAAGTACCTCCGCGCTTTGAATTTGTCATTTTATTCTCTGTCTCAGCTACCAAAGTCTATTGATAAAGTCAAGCATTTAAGATATCTTGAACTTTCACACTCTGGAAAACTAAGTGATTTGCCGGATTCAATTGGCAATCTTATTTGTTTACAAACATTAAAATTAGAGTGTTGTGAAGCTTTAGTTGGTTTGCCCGAATCAATTGGCAACCTTGTTTGTTTACAAACATTAACCTTGTGGAGTTGTAAATCTTTAGTTAGTTTGCCCGAGTCAATTGGCAATCTTGTTTGTTTACAAACACTTGATTTAAATGGGTGTGTTAGTTTAAATGATTTGCCTGAGTCCGTTGGAAATCTGGTATGTTTACAATCATTGAAAATAAATTATTGTCTGGCACTTGGTTTTCCTGAAGAAATTATTACAAAATTGATCAATTTGAAGAAGCTTGATATTGAAGATTCTGCCTTTAAATACGGCATGCCAGTAGGATTGGGGAAATTGATTTCATTGCAATCCTTACCAAAATTTGTAGTAGGAAACAGCGATTATGGGAGATATGGGACATTGAATGAACTGAAAGAGCTTGATAAGCTCAGAGGCAAATTGACTATTAGCAATTTGGGTCTGGTAAAGGACACGTCAGCGGAATCAAACCAGACAAATCTGAGATCCAAGAAATACATCCAAGATCTTTCTCTGTTATGGGGACATGACCTTTATTCCAATAATTGTGTAATAAAAAATAGTGATAGCTCCTTGTTATTAGATAATCTTTGTCCCCACGAGAATCTGAGATCACTAGATGTGAATGGCTTTCCAGGAGTGAGGTTTTCAAATTGGCTTATGTCGCTGACTAGTATTGTGCACATTAATTTTTTCAATTTTCCCAACTGCAAACATCTCCCACCTTTGGAAAGATTGCCTTGCCTTCGAACGCTTCAGATTCATAACATGGGATCGCTGGAGTGCATGCATTATTATGAAAGTATTGGTGATGTGTTCTTCCCATCTTTGAAGAAACTCTACTTCTCAGGCTGTGAGAATTTGAGGGGATGGGAGAATAATGCAAATGAGACTCAAAACCATATTTCTCTCCCTCCTTTTCCGCGTCTCTCTTCTCTCCAAATTGCTAATTGTCCAAACTTAACCTGCATGCCTTCTTTCCCACACCTCGTTAAGGAGTTGGAGTTGCGATGGGGTAGTAGCGTGAAGCCGTTGTTAGAAACATGTATGGTTAAGCATGAGTCTTCATCCATCTCTCCTCTCTCTCATCTCAAGCGCTTGTGGCTTTGGGGAGTTACAGAGATAGAAGCAATGGCAGAGGACTGGATGAAAAACCTCACATCGCTCCAGATTCTCGAACTTGGTGGATCGTCAACCATTCAGATTCTGTCACGACACTTGCAATATCTTCCTTCTCAACTTCAACAGTTGCAGATGAGTTTCGACGACGACAAGGTTGACCTCTGTAAAGACACACAAGGTCGTGGTCCTCCTCTCGCCCTCTCTTCTCTGCATAAAATCTCCTTCTGGTATTGTGAGAACATGAAGGCTTTACCAGAGCAGATCGACGATCTCCAATCACTGAGGCATATTGAGATTATGAATTGCCCTAAATTAGAGTCATTGGATGAAGCTGAGCGGTGCCTTACCAACATACACACACTGTCGATCAGAGATTGTCCACTCCTAAAGCGCAGATACAACACTGAAAGTGGAAAACATCGGGCCAAGATTGCTCACATCCCAAACATATCCATATACTGAGATTGATCCCCTCAAAAGGTAATAACATTGCTTGCTTTTTTGTTTTTTCCATTTTCATTACAAATGCAATATATCTGAAACCCACATTAAATTTCTAATTTCATTTGATGCAGGGGATTCTTGCAAATCATTTTATTCTTGGCATACTATCAAATTTCAATAGGTGGATGTCTGCTGCTTCAACATAGATGGTTCAATGGGAAGATACAATTATTTGGTCTCATCATTCCATTTTGCAAAATGTTAAATCCTCAAGATGGTCAAATTCTGACCCAGTTCCTCATTTGGGTGCAACAGTCAGTGACTAAAGCATTCCTTTTTTTTTTTATCATTGAAGCATTCTTTTTTTTTCTTTTTCCTTTTTAAATTTATGAAATCAATATTTAAATGTAGTTTATTTTCTTGGTTAGGCAGGATCCGAAGGAAGTTACTTTCAGCTACAAGCCAATTACTACTAGCTTCAAACATATTTAGGTAAGAACCATTTATATGATTCGAACTATTTAGAATTGATTATCCCACCTTTCCATTTCTGAACGTAACTACCCAAGTGATGTGTACAGCAATATCTTGGAACTTGATATAAATAAATTCTCTCTGTGAATGTACTAGCAAACTTTTCTTGGAAATAAGTGGAGCAAATACAGAAAAATAATTGTTTGAGCACTCGAAGGCAACAATATAATTGTTTGATAAGAAATTCAATTTGCTTGTTTTGTTGCTTAGTTTGAAACAATCGCTTAAATTCCCCTTTTATTTTTTATTTTTTATTTTTTGGTTACTGCATACTCTTATCCACAGTTTGTGGAATAACCCGGTCAGCACATGAGATGGAGTGTTTTGTTTACAACAAATCGTGTATGTAAATGCATAGGCATGGCTTATCCTTCACATTTCAGTTGTGGCATCTTAAAGTAGCTATGGAAAAAGAAGAGGATTCCAACTTAGAAAATAGAAAGATGTTCTTATGATGAATATTTACATTAAGGTAACACCACATATTTAGTTTGCACAATGCATAAAGCAAGACAATTAACATTGAATTTTTTTTTAAATTTTAGTCACATGTAAATTTTAATTTATTTGTGGATTCTTATGAATAGTTGTCCTACTTCTTAAGATTATCTGTTTTTATTCTGGTTTGGATTGTAGATTATTTCCAGAAGAAGCATCAGAGATGGATTAAGAGAAATGTTGCTGGTATTGAACTACTTGATCTGCTTCTGGCGTGGAACACCTCTGATGTCATCACCTCTCTTAATTTAGTTGGAGCTCCCTTCCAGTCTTTGCAATATTTGTCGAGAAAGAAAAGGTCAATTTCTTTTGCTATCAGAAACCTATCAACTGTATATTTTAAATTTTGTTTCATAGTTGAGAATGTTTCGATTATTGGTTGCAGTTCTTGGGCAATGGCATATAACTCACTATCCAACAGAGCGCCCATCCTTAGAAGATTACTGGGTTTGGATTCTCATATTGCCTCTTCATTTTCCTTGTTTATAATTGTATGTGCTTTCCCATTTTTTGGTTTATATCCATCATTTAGCTGGATTTATCAATTTGGTATAATTTACATTTTCTATATGTTTTCCCCAGAAATTTGCCATTCAAGCACGAGCATTATCTGGCTTCATGTGATAACGATTACGTGACTAGTTGGATCCATATATGGTTTTGTGGCATCTCCCCCTCCTGATGGCCATGCCGAAGGGAGCGGGTAGAGTTGCTGGGTAGGTTATTTCAAGGCACAGTGGAGATTGCTTTATTTCTTGCTTCATGTGAAAGATTTTCCTGAATTTGATTTCAGGTGGGTGATTATGTAATATGGGTTGTGGCTGTTAGAGTCGCAACATGGTAATAGGAGGTTGGGTATGAATTGGCATGTGTGTTCATTGAGATAAGCTTGTTGTACGGGAATTTATTGTTCAAACTTCCCATTTTTGTGTATGTTGTTCTGTGATCTGTGATGTGATATCATAAACTTTGATGTATCACCTGCTGTGTTTCCCTCTTGTTTTGGAAGCACACTTTATCTATCTAAAACGAGGATTATCACAATTCAAAGCTCTATTAGTACTTCTCTTATTGTGACATACACTCATTTTCATTGAAAGAATTTAAGAGTTCCTGATACCTATTTGCACTCAAACAATTAATTTGTGCCTTGTGTCAAACACAGATGCTGTTTATTCACAAACATCTATCTATCTATTCTTAGGGTTTGTTTGGGGGAACTTTTAAGAAAAGATTTTTTCTGAGTTATCCCTTTTTAAAAGATCTTATGGAAAAGTAAAAGTAGTTTTATGTTTAGGTATCTCATGCAAAAATATCTTTTAATTTATCAATTATGTTTGGATATAACAATATAAAAGTACCTTTTTATTTATTTATTACATGAAATTTTTTTAAGAAAACAAGATCTTTTAAAAAAAGATGTAAAATACAGTTTCTCCAAAAAGATGTTTTTTTTTTATTTTTCTAATATTTTTATTTTTACTATTAGAAATTTGTCAAACACACTAAAAAATAAAAAATAAAAAAGATTTTTTTTATTGACGAGCTTGTTGTAACACTGCCGAGCTTGTAACACTGCCGAGCTTGTTGACGATCCGAGTGTACCGTGGCTATTTTGTTGTTTTGTACCTGAAACTTGACACACAAGTATAAAGTAGATACTACTGCTCTGAAGTTGTTCAGGGCGGGCCTTCTGAGGATAATATTATAAGGACTGGGACAGTCGACTATGAGGTAATGGACATCAATAATTTTTTTATAATGGGGTGTTGCCCATTGTTGTTTTTAGCCATATGTGCCCTTTTATCGGACCCTTTCTCCAGAGAACCCAACCAATTCTCCTTATGAGGGTTGCATGACTTTTTCAGATAGTTGCATTTTTAGAAAAATTGAATAAAATAATACATCAGCATTACTACCTGTGTCCAAAAGGACCTTTCTTACCAATAATTCTCCTGTTTGGATGGAGATTACTACCAGATCGTCGAGGTTTGGACCTGTTGAAGCTAGGTCAGATCGATTGAAGGTCATCTCAGGCTCTGTCGTGTCGTGTTTTGTTGTAGGTGTTGTCCCTTCAATTGCTAGCATTGCTCGGTAACTTCGTTTTCGGGCCGAGCTTGTTTAACCTCCTCCTGCATATCCTCCCGATATGCAGTTTATGATTCCTCTTGGTGGGTTTGGGCTTGCCCATTTCCCTCTGTCTTTTTCTGTTGATCGTTCGTCTTGTTCTTTTTTGGCTTCTCTGCTTTTTTGCCCCTCGACGTATTTGTCCAGGAGTCCTTGTCGAGCTAACCTTTCTAGCAAGTCCTTGGCTATTACGCATTCGTCCGTTGTGTGCCCATACTTCTGGTGGAAGGCACAGTGTTTACTTCTGTCTACGAATCGCTGGTCTTGATAGCTTCCTGCCCGAGTAGGAGGTTTTACTATTTTGGCATTGAGGATCTCCTTAATTATGTTCTCCCTTTTAGTGTTGAATCTAGTGTAGGTATCGAACTTTGGTGTGAGCTTGAAGGGTTTCTTTTGCTCTTTATTGCTTGGCGATTTGAAGGTCTTCTCCTCCTCTCTTCTGGTTGGTTGCTTGTCCGCCTTTTGGGCTTCGCGGAGTTCTTCGATCTCCATTTGGCCCGTGGCCCTTTCTCAAAACTCCTCCAATGACTTAGGTTTGGTTATTGCAATTGTTTCTCGGAATTTGCCAAATCGGAGGTCGGTTTTGAGTGCGTGTTGATGAGTTCGGAAAACTCTAAATTAATATTTGTGATGACTAAACATTATTAAAAATAATTAATTATAAAATTATCAATTTGATTTTCATTTAACATATATTGATTAAATAATTCTGTTGCTGGTTTTAATATTGGGCCGAAAAATGAGTTTCTGGCTTAAGCCCAATAACCAGCCTTGTTGCATGTTTTATACTAAGTGGCTGAAATTTTATATTGATGGGCCAAACTCAATGTTGATTACAACCAAGCCCATGGTTAATTTTTTGATGAGAGCCTCCTATACTTGATCCGAAACAAAATTCATCAGGAAAGCAAATGTTAACCAATTGGGCCAGTTTTAACTTCAATGTTACAAGCCCAAATCCTATTAGTGATGAATGGTTCCAAACTTGGTCCGAAACCAAGATAAAATGAAAGCAAAGTGCTTCCAACGGATCCAAACTTTTAACCATGTGATGGATTTCAAAATCTATTACATTGTTAATTAATGCATGGGAAATATGAGAGAGAAAAATTCAGCTGAATTGATTGATAGCTATTATGACAACACGCCACTCTAAGCTAGGGAAGTAAAAGTAACTTTTACCAACAAAGTGGTTTATCACATTGAATTGCTTTTCTTCTAAGTTGTCTATTCTCTCTCATCTCTTTCTTGTTTCTTCTTCGGTCCTTGTCCAGGAAACCATGGACGCTATGCTCATCAACAAAGAAAAAGAAGGAGTTGCATGCATCAAGACCATCAAGCTAATGATGGCAAGAAAACATACTAAAATAAAAATGAGCTATGGCTGAGATATTCACCAAATATGGTTAGATTTGGTGAGGTTATCTTGAGTCTTTCATGCTCAAAAATGGAAGATGAAGATTCGGCCAGCAAGGGAGATTCTTGAAGCATGGCTTGTCTTTGATTCTGCTCAACCACCACAGGGAGTAGCTAGAGTGGCGAAGTGATGGTTGAGGCAGAGATTGAAGCAGATGAAGTCATCATCATCATGAAGCATCAAGGGCCAGAAATCCATCTTGGAGAGCAAGCCAAGGATGGAGAGCCCGGATTGATGAAGAGTGATGATCAAGGAAGGACTAGAGGTAATTGCATGTTGGGTTTTACATGGTTATCTCTTCTCTCTCTATGTGGCCGAACCGGTTCTGTTTGTTGAAGGAGGAAGAAGTTGGTTCGGTTTTGGCTTCAATATGTGGAGGCTCCTCTCTTCTATAATAAGGGTGGACAACCACTGTTTGAGGCAAGGAGAAAAATTTGAGAGTGCAAGGCACAGAGTTCTCAGAGCTACCTGAGCTAACAGTTTTCTCTTCTCCTTCAATGTATTTTGTTTAGTATTTTTCTGTTTAATTTTGTCATGTCTTGAGTCTCATGGAAAAAGGCAAACAGTGAGGTTTGTAAGAAAAAGCCATAGAGCGGAAAAAGGCAGAGAGTGCAAAATTAAAAGAAAAAGTCATAGATGTCTTAGAGGTCCTTTGTTCATCTATGTTGTGTTTCATGATTCTATGGGAATCCCCTTGTAAGTTGGGTTAGCACTTTACAAGTTGTAATTAGATTGATTATAGTGAAATTCCATCATGTTTGTGATGGAGACTGGATGTAGGCTGCACTGCACTTAGCAGCTGAATCAGAATATATCTGGGTGTGATCTTCCCTCTCTCTCCACTTCATTTCTGTTTTCTACTACACAGGAGCAAAAACCAGAATTATCTCGTGCCAAGTCACGAGACAAAAAGAAAAGTCTCGTGGTTCGGGACGAGACAAAACAAAAAGTCTCGTGTGCAGTGAAGAGATAAAAAGAGTAAAAACTTCCAGAATTAGTCTGACAAGTCAGCAAGTGTTATCAAGCAAAAAAGGGGCTAAGATTCAACCCCCTCTTCTCTTAGCCACTGAAACCATCACGTGTAAGTGGACTGCGGGGTCTAAGTCCGGAGTCTCCATAGTGGCCTCGGCAAATCGAGTCATGTAGTCTTTTAGACTTTCATGTTGTCCTTGTTTGATTGTGCCGAGGTAGTCTGATTCGTGCACGTATATCCTTGATGCGGTGAAATAGTCGATAAAAGATCTCACCAGGTCTTCAAAAGAAGAAATTGTATCTACAGACAATTTAGAGAACCACAGTAAAGCAGCACCATCGAGATAAGTGGGAAAAGCTCGGCAAAGTATGTGTTCATTATTAGCGCCGTTAAAAAACATCATGGACTGGAATTTTTTAATATGAGCACGGGGTCACCAATCCCCTTGTATGGCTCGAGGGATGTGGGTAGCACAAAGTTCTTTGGCATTTGGAAGTTGGTGATCTCTTCAAAGAAAGGGTTGTCCAACGTCAGCTTTTCTTTTGGCGGGGTGATGCTTAGAGGGTCTACGTTACCCAAGGCCGAGCTTTTGGAATTTCCTTCCTCGTTCTTTTCGGCATTATTATGGGTGGACAGCTCGGCTATCCTTCGAACTTCTGCTTGGAGTTCAGCAATCTGAGCCAGAAGCTCGGCTTGTGTGGGCTGATGGACCCCATTACCGGTTATGTTGGAGGATCGGGAATCCTGCAAAAGAAAATAGTACAAAACTGGGTAGAGAAAACAGTGGGATTATAATAATTCAGGCCCCATGGTGGGCGCCAAATGTTCTGTGCGTATGTAGCCGAGGTATGGTAATTTCTTCTGCTGTCGACCGAGTTTAGGCGGAAGAGTTATACGTCGGTTAAGCTAGAACACCATGGCGGGAGCACCTGCAAAAAGCACTCCGACGCTCAAGTAAGAATATGAGTTATGAGAAATGAGGATAATAAATTAGAGTGAGTTATGTGACCTGTCTTTCTCCGATGTTGTTTGTGTGTTTATATAGGCACTTTGGATTGTTCGATTGGAGCTTGTCTAGAGATTCTCCATTTTTTCTGAGGTTATCCTTATTGATAACGTTAGCCTTGTCAATTGAGATTCCAAGTTTTGCATAGCTCGTCCGAATTGTGTAGATTGTTATTATTTGATTTTGTTTTGTGCTGAGATATACGTTCGTTAGCCGAAGTATACTTTAGCGTACCACTTAAAAAAAAATATCTTTACGAGGAGATTTTTTTCCATCTTTGTTTGAATAGTTGCGAGTAAGAAATGGCAAGTTGATCTGCCTATAACCCCACACAATACTTTTCTTAGATTAGACATCCAATTAATCTAAACCGTTTGTTTTCTCAACATTGAGCGCAATAATTCAGAAGTCCCAGAGGAAGTTGCCAAGCATTTGAACGACTATTACCCATTTCTCTTATAAACAGCACTCTCCACTTGCAGCAACTACTTCCTTCCAACACCTCTCTTTCTTTCTTTCTTGCAAAAACCTGCGTTTTGCTTTCATCTTTTTTCTTCGGCACTTGAGAGAGATGGCTGAACAAATCCCCTATGGTGTTGCCACTTCACTCGTCAACAAGATTGCTTCACTTGCCTTTCGTGAAATCGGGAGGATCTATGGAGTCATGGATGACCTTGAGAAGCTGAAGGACACTTTGGAATCCATCCAAGTCGTGCTTTCTGATGCTGAGCTCAAACAAGGCCAGAATGCTACTATTGCCCACTGGATCAAAAGGTTCAAAAAAGTGCTCTATGATGCTGATGACTTGCTTGATGACGTCTTCATCAAAGACTTGCGCCGCAAAAGAATGAGTCAGGTGCGTGGCTTCTTTTCCAAATCTGTGAATCCAATTCTTTTCCGTGCTAAGTTAGCTCGTAAGATTGAGAATATTCGAAAGGAGTTTAATAATGTTGCTCAAGATATGTCTAAGTTGAACCTGAATCAGAGTTCGGTAATTCTTAAGCAAGATGAGTGTGCGTGGAGGGAAACAAGTTCGTCCGTTTTGCAATCAGAGATAATTGGAAGAGAAGAGAATAAGAATGAAATTGTTAACCTGCTGAAGCAAACTCATCCGAACCAAAATGTTTCTTTAATTGTTGTTGTTGGTATGGGGGGTTTAGGCAAGACAGCCCTTGCTCAGCTCGTGTACAATGCTGCTAAAGACCAGAACCTCTTTCAGAAATACATGTGGGTGTGTGTTTCAGAAGATTTCGATGTGAAAACTATTTTGAAGAAGATGCTGGAGTCTTTAAAGAAGGATGCTGTTGGTGATTCATTAGAGGCCCTACAACAGAAGTTGCGAGAAGCATTGAATGGGCAAAATTATATGCTTGTGCTTGATGACGTGTGGAATGAAGATCATTCAAAGTGGAGTGATTTAAGAACACATTTGATGTGCGGAGGTCAAGGCAGTAAGCTATTAGTTACGACTCGTAGTACATTGGTTTCTAAAGCAATGGGTATTGACGAGCCGTATGTTTTGAGTGGTTTGACAGATGAGCAATCATGGACATTGCTAAAGAACCTGACATTTGGTGAAGATAGCAGCAGAATGAGCTCTGAATTGCAAACATTCGGAGAGGAAATCGCAAAGAAGTGTAGAGGAGTGCCCTTGGCGATCAAAACAATAGGAGGCTTCCTACGGATAAGGGTTGAAGAAATTGATCAATGGTCAAGTCTTCTGCATGGTGATATTTGGAGGTTATGTGAAGAAGAGAATAATATCATGCCGGTGCTAAATTTGAGTTACCGAAACTTGCGTCCTGAACTAAGACAATGTTTTGCGTATTGTTGTCTATATCCAAAGGATTCAGTAATAAAAAAGGATGAATTGATTCAATTGTGGATGGCTCAAGGTTATCTTGCAAGTCCAATTGAAACACAATCTATGGAAGATATAGGTAATCAATATGTCAAGATTTTGTTAATGAGGTCATTTTTCCAGGATGCATCAATGGATGAAAATGGTCATATTAGGTCGTTTAAAATGCATGATTTGATGCATGATCTTGCAACGTTAGCTGGAAATGATTGTTACTTACATACAGAGGGAAAAGCAATTGTTGGAAGACCCATGCACGTGGCATTTGAAACTAGCACCGATTGTTCATTGGATGTGTTTGATGTTTGCAAATTACGGACAATCATCAATTGCAAGATTGCTACCAATTTAGTGGCCAAACTCTCTTTTATGGAAAAACTGAAGTGCCTTCGTGCTTTGAATTTGTCATTTCATTCTATGTCTCAGCTACCAAAGTCCATTGAAAAATTCAAACATTTAAGATATCTTGATCTTTCATACTCTCAAAACCTAGGAAGTTTGCCTGAATCGATTGGCAATCTTGTTTGTTTGCAAACATTAAAATTAGAACATTGTAAATCTTTAGTTAGTTTGCCTGAATCGATTGGCAATCTTGTTTGTTTGCAAACACTAAATTTAAAAGATTGTCAATCTTTAATTAGTTTGCCTGAATCGATTGGCAATCTTGTTTGTTTACAATTATTAAAACTAAAACGTTGTAGATCTTTAGTTAATTTGCCAGAGTCAGTTGGCAATCTTATTTGTTTACAGTCATTGATATTAAATGATTGTGAGCAACTTGTTTTTCCAACAAAAATAATTACAAAATTGATCAATTTGAAGAAGCTGGACATTGAAGGTTGTAAAGCCTTTGAAGATGGCATGCCAGTAGGATTGGAGAAATTGATTTCATTGCAATCCTTATCAAGCTTTGTAGTAGGGAATAACAAAAAAGATACAAGTGGCAAATTGAATGAACTGAAAGAGCTTGTTGACCTCAGAGGCAAATTGACCATTAGTGAATTGGGTTTGGTAAAGGACGCGGCATCGGAATCTCATGAGACAAATATGAGATCAAAGAAACACATCCAAGACCTTTCTCTGTTATGGGGGCTCAGAGTCTCTGATTCCAGTGAATATGAAATAAGAAAGAGTGAGAGCTTGGTGTTATTGGATAATCTTTGTCCCCATCAGAATCTGAGATCACTACAATTGGAAGGCTTTCCAGGAGTGAGGTTTTCAGATTGGCTTATGTCGCTAATTCATGTTGTTCGCATATCTCTCTTCTATCTTCCCAATTGCAAACATCTCCCACCTTTGGAGAGACTGCCTTGTCTTCGTGAGCTTGAGATTAAGTTTATGAGATCGCTGGAGTGGATGGATTATTATGAAAATATTGGCGATGTGTTCTTCCCATCTTTGGAGCAACTCAAAATCTCTTTCTGTGGGAATCTGAGGGGATGGGAGATGTTAGGGGATGATAAGAATGAAAATGAGACTCAAAACCATCTTTCTCTACCTCCTTTTCCCCGTCTGTCTTCTCTCGTAATTAATGATTGTCCAAAGTTGACATGCATGCCTTCTTTCCCACACGTTGAGAAGTTGGAGTTAGAATGGCATAGTAACGTGAAGCCGACGTTGGAAACATGTATGGTTAAGCATGAGTCTTCATCCATCTCTCCTCTCTCTCATCTCAAGCAGCTTTCGGGAGTTACAGAGATAGAAGCAATGGCAGAGGACTGGATGAAAAACCTCACATCGCTCCAGAGTCTCCACCTTGGTGGATCGTCAGCCATTCAGATTCTGTCACGACACTTGCAATATCTTCCTTCTCAACTTCAACACTTGGATATAAGTTTCGATGACGAGAAGCTTGACCTCTGGAAACACACACAAGGTCGTGGTCCTCCTCATGCGCTCTCTTCTCTGCAGACAATCATCTTCTACGGTTGTGAGAACATGAAGGCTTTACCCGAGCAGATTGGCAACCTCCAATCACTAAGGGTTTTAGAGATTAGCCATTCACCTAAATTAGAGTCATTGGATGAAGCTGAACGTTGCCTTACCAACATACACACACTACGGATCTATGGTTGTCCAATCCTAAAGCGCAAATACGACCCTGATAGTGGAGAAGATCGGGCCAAGATTGCTCACATCCCAAACATAACCATATAATGAGATTGATCCCCTCAAAAGGTAATAACATTGTTTGCTTTTTCCATTTTCATTACAAATGCAATATATCTGAAACCCACATTAAATTTCTAATTTTATTTGATGCAGGGGATTCTTGAAAATCATTTTCATCTTGGCATACTTTCAAATTTCAATAGGCCCATGTCCGCTGCTTCAACATGGATGATTGATTAGGAAGATACAAATATTTAGTCTCATCATTCCATTTTGCAAAATGTTGAATCCTCAAGATGGTCAAATTTTGACCCAGTTCCTCCTTTGGGTACAACACTGATTAAAGTACTGTCCATTTCATTTTTTTCAATTAAAGCATCTTTTTTTTTTATTCTTCCTCTTTAAATTTATGAAATCAATCTTTAAATGCAGTTTATTTTCTTGGTTAGGTAGCATGTAAAGGAAGTGACATTCAGCTACAAGCGAATTACCACTAGTTTCAAACTTATTTAGGTAATAACCATTTATGTGATTCGAACTATTTAGATTTTATTATCCCACATTTCCATTTCTGAACGTAAGTGATGTATATCTGACTTTCTGGAACTTGATATAAATAAATTCTCTTTGTGAATGTACTAGCAAACTTGTCTTAGAAATAAGTGGAGAAAACAGAAAATACAGAAGAAGAATAATGAGTTATGAACTCAATTTAGCAATATTGAAAGATTGAGTACTCAAAAGCAACAATCTAATTGTTTGATAAGAAATTCAATTTGCTTGTTTTGTTGCTTAGTTTGAAACAGTCGCTAAAATTCCCCTTTTATTTTTTATTTTTTGGTTACTGCATACTCTTATCCACAGTTTGTGCAATAACCCGGTTAGCACATGAGATGGAGTGTTTTGTTTACAACAAATGGTTCATGTAAATGCATAGGCATGGCTTATCCTTCAGATTTCAGTTGTGGCATCTAAAAGTAGCTATGGAAAAAGAAGAGGATTCCAACTTAGAAAATAGGAAGCTGTTTTTATGATGAATATTTACATCAAGGTAACACCACATATTTAGTTTGCACAATGCATAAAGCAAGACAATTAGCATTGAATTTTTTTTCTAACATTTTAGTGACATGTAAATTTAAATTTATTTGTGGATTCTTATGAATAGTTGTCCTACTTCTTGATTATCTGTTTTTATTCTGGTTTGCATTGTAGATTATTTCCAGAAGGCATCAGAGATGGATTAAGAGAAATGTTGCTGGTATTGAACTACTTGATCTGCTTCTTCTGGTGTGGAACACCTCTTATGTCATCACCTCTCTTAATTTAGTTGGAGCTCCTTCCAGTCTTTGCAATATTTGCGGAGAAAGAAAAGGTCAATTTCTTTTGCTATCAGAAACCTATCAATTGTTATATTTTAAATTTTGTTTCATAGTTGAAAATGTTTCGATTATTGCTTGCAGTTCTTGGGCCATGATATATAACTCACTATCCAATAGAGCGCCAGTTCTTAGAAGATTATTGGGTTTGGATTCTCATATTGCCTCTTCATTTTCCTTGTTTATAATTGTATGTGCTTTCCCATTTTTTGGTTTATATCCATCATTTAGCTGGATGTGTCAATAAGTCAATTTGGTATAATTTACATTGTCATATGTTTTCCCCAGAAATTTGCCGTTCAAGCAAGAGCATTATCTGGCTTCATGTGATAACGATTAAATGACTAGTTGGATCCATATATGGTTTTGTGGCATCTCCTCCTCCTGATGGCCATGCCGAAGGGAGCGGGTAGAGTTGCTGGGTAGGTTATTTCAAGGCACAGTGGAGATTGCTTTATTTCTTGCTTCATGTGAAAGATATTCCTACATTTGATTTCAGGTTGGTGATTATGTAATATGGGTTGTGGCTATTTGAGACGCAACATGGTAATAGGAGGTTTGGTATGAACTGGCATGTATGTTCATTGAGATAGGCTTATTGTACGGGAATTTATTGTTCAAACTTCCCATGTTTGTGTATGTTGTTCTATGATCTGTGATGTGATATCATAAACTTTGATGTATCACCTACTGTGTTTCCCTCTTGTTTTGGAAGCACACTTTATCTATCTAAAACGAGTATTATCACAATTCGAAGCTCTATTAGTACTACTCTTATTGTAACATACACTCATTTTCATTGAATGAATTTAATAGTTCCTGATATCTATTTGCACTCAAACAATTAATTGTGCCTTGTGTTAAACGCAGATGCTGTTTATTAACAAACATGGTTTGAAAGCCTGTTACTACTTCTTGCATTGTGAACATTATAAAATTAAAGCCGTGTCATTTTATTTCCTTGAAATAAGTATTGTACTTGCCATGAGATTCAAACTAATGCGTAAACAAAGCAATGCTGTGGTTATCAAATTTGTTGATTTACTTTCAAAATTGCTACTTTTATTCAAGACAGGTAAAAAATATACATTAGCATTGCTTATTTCTAAGTAAATGAAGCATAAAATGTTTTCTACAATCCCCCTCTTCATCTAAACCTTGAAATGATAAATTTGAATATTTTCAACATCAAGCTTCATGAAATTGCTGCGCTTTCTAGTGACGAAAAACTTGCCCCAATTGTAAGGCTTGTATTTGGCAGGGTTGTTCTCATTTACCAGCTCTTCTAATGGTTCCACGATGGTGTAGTGTGAAGGATTCAAAAAGAATGGAATTGAAAACCTTTCTTTCAGAGTTCACCATAACTCTGTGCTCAACACTTTGATATGCTTCATTGCTCCAAACCTGTGCAACAATACACAACTTTTTATTGTTACAATGATGCCACATTATTTCTAATTTTTCAGATCAATATTTAAGATCACTTTGACTCAATATTAGTGAATTAGTACCTGAATGATGTCACCAACATTAAAATGGAAAACTCCAACAAATGATGACACCAGTACATTAGAAATAGAGTTTCACTGCTGAATGATCTCACTAGGAGGGCAACTCAAATAGAAGTCCCGAGTTTACTGAGCTGAAAATTGGATACAAGCTCCATATGAACATGCGACGTTGACCAGAAAATAAAAACAGAAAGAAATGTCATTCCAGAAACTTCTCCTTACACAAATGTTGAGTCGCCCGTCACATCTACTTCTCAAGTACAGCTTGCTACCTGCTGGTAAATTGTAATGCCTATAAACCTATTTATCTGGCTCATCCAGTTCCAATAGAATCAAATTTGCCATTCCCCTGAAACATAGTAATCAAGCATAGCTTTCTACATCTTTCTCAACAAAGACATTTGTAATTTCAACAAGATTCTCAAGGACTGCCTAGTGCTCCAATTGAATTTTCATGGGTAATAGCAAGTGTCGGCAGTATCGAACAAAATACAAGTTAATGATTAATTTATCAATAACATTTCTAATAAGCATCTGAAGTCAATCACAAGATCTTGACATGCACATATATTATAAAATGCTCGTATCAATTTACCATATATTCCCATATATATGACAAGATCAATATCCACAAAAGACAAAACAGTATTTACGCATCAGAGGAAAAAGCAATTACCATAGCCTTGTAAAGACCCAACTCACAATTTTTCATACATGCAGTGGATTCGGAGATATGAAATATGGAAAAAATTGGTGGTACTTACTACATAAATTGTTCTTCAGGTTGGTGTCATAGCTCAGGGTGTGTACTAACTATCATATGTAGAATCTGATATCTTCAATGCTTTTTGAGGCCTTCTATACCACATAATTGCAAACCAGAGAATCCTTAAGAGAACACCATTTACAAAATGAGGAATGATTATGCGTCCCCAATAAGGGTAATACGGACCGGGCAATTTGATTAATGTGAAGAAAATTGCAATGGCAAGTAAATGCCATGGAACTTCTGCATCCTGAAAATCAAACTAGTTTAAATCAGGAAAGTCAACCAGGACCTAAACATGATCTTGAGACATAACAATACCAATTTAAGCCCCTAACAGACCTGCCCAGTAATACAAGGCTAGCATCTAAGGGTATTCACATATATCATTAAGACAAGCTAGATGATAATATTGGAATTTGGAATCCACAGTAAACGGGCACAAAGGGAAAATCTATTGAAATCATTGTGTTGTTAATTCATTGTCACATATCTGCAATGTGAAAAACTTCATAAGAAGCATGCTTCCTTGTTAGCAATTCAAACCACAGAGGCAATGTGGCTACTCAAATCCTTATGGAAGGAAAAAAAATAATGGAAAGAATGTTCTGTGGAGCTCAAGTATCACACCTGTTTTTTTCAGAATTTGGAAACTATGTATTAAAAATAAAACAGTTTAATGCTCCATTCAACTATTTTATCTAATATCTAGATTACAGAATGGTACATAACCAATGATTTTTACCCTTAGTCGTGGAGATAATTCTAAAGCAGTCTTCTTAAGGACCCCAGCAACAGCAACACCGAAGAGAAATGGAATAGGAACAAGAGCCAGCTTCCTTTCATGTCCACAGTAAGATAACTCACTAATGGAGGTAACTATGAACACAGGTACAGCTAGGTATTTTACTACGGCCAAAACAAGATCAAGAATGAGTTGAATAAAGTTGTCCAAGGCTCTATTCCATGGGAATTTCTTCACCGGCTCAGGTGAACCGTCCCAAAGCTTTTGTGCCTTGTCTGTTAATTGGTTCAAATTTATCTTCTCATGGTCATCTGATTGCTGGGCAGACATATTATTCATAGCACACGAGATCTTTGGGCGTGTCTTGAAAGAAGCAGAAAATGTCTTAATACTTAAATTCTTTTGAACGAAGCATGATGAAACCTGCCACAGTACAAAGAAGAGTTTTCAGCAGATGAAGCCAATTCAGCAGACTATAATCTATGAATGCCTTAGCTAATTGTACCCTAAACTGCAAAAAGAAATCATTTCTAGACGGAGTGTAAATTTTGTCAAAGATTCATAATGTTGAAACCAAATAATAACTAGCACTTTTCAGATTTGACTAATTCCATAATACACAATCACAAACAAACAAAGAAATAATATATGTAAATAATTATTTACACTTATCATTTGATTACTGTAAACTGTTTCAACAGAATGACCGAATTCAAGAGTGTAAAAATTAAGCCTTTTTTTTCTTTCTCAAATATGCATAGGGAATACCTTTCATTCAGATTACAAGATGAACACTATAGTAAGAAAAAAAGCTCTACCAGCAACTGAAACAATGGGTTTTGTACTTTAACTTAATAATATAAATAATAACAGAATAGGAAGCTTAAAGCATAAAGAGAAATGCAAAAGGGTGAAGAAAGGCGCAACTTGAATCCCAGGAAACGAGAGGAAGAGTTAGGAGACAGAAGGTGAGAGGGAGAAGGAAGAAGAGCAGCCATGTTTGTGTGAATTGCAAAGATGAAAACTTGAAAACTGAACCAATTCAATTCTACTCTTTGGGCTGAACACTACACACTCACTCCAACAAAATGAGGTGCTTTTCTCACACGTTTTTGCACATAGTCGATAGGTAGCACATGTATACAGGGTATTTTATTTAAATGGATATGGAAAAAAAATTAATTCCTAAAATGCAAAAAAAAAAAATTCTCAAAATAAAAAATACATATGAATTTTTTTTTTATTAAAAAATTCTTATAAAATACTTTTAGTATCAACTTTTTTAAATAATACACAATTATATTAATTATTTTTAATAATTTAACTATATACGATTAAATATTAGTTCGCATTGTTGGAAATTTAATTTAAAAAAAATGTGAATTCTTTGTTACAAGTGATAATTATAAATGCATTCATATTTAATTCTTTACTATTGTTTGTTAAAGTGATATTTTTTTTAAGGAAACAAGCTTAACACACTAAGTGGAGCGTATAAGAGACATAATATAAGTTTTAGTAATGTCTATGTTCTTTGTGGCATAGCCATAATATGGGTTATTTTGACACCAATCCTTAGAATACCAGAACGATCTAGCAACACAATTCACTACATTTGTTGCCTTGTTCTGAAAAATAAATTCGTGCTTACACTGCTAGATATTCCATATGACGAAGAAAAACTTTACTAACCAAGTTTTCGGCGCATCTTTTCTCAAGAGCATCGTTCTTCAGCTTTCAAAGTCCTCCTTTATGGATCTTGGGATGCTCCATGCACGACTCACATAACTAAACCATGCGTACCACACTTGCCAAATGTACTCATACGTAACAAATAAATGTTGTACAGTTTCAATATCTTTGTTGCACATGACACAGACATTATCACTTCGTTCAATGATATCCAAACTACTTAGCCGATCTTTTGTATTAACTCGACCTACAAATACAAACTATGCAGGTAGCTTTACTCGAAGAGGTACTAGACCTTTTCAAATTTCATTTATGAATTTATAGTTAAAGATATCTTCTATTAAAATTTTTACCTGCATAAACCTACACAAATAAATTAATAATATAAATATTTTTTTTATCAAATTTTTATACTATTATATCTTGTTCTCCTTCTATCAATTTCACAACTTATAAAATATCAAACAGTTGGTTCAAACTGTCTTTAATTTTATAGGTTATATATAAAAATCTGTTCTAAATATTTAATATTCAACAATTTAAAAAAAATATATGTTAAACTATTATCATAATTATGACATGATGTAATCTTAATAGAAAAAATTATATATTAACACAATTATAAGTAACTTAACTATTAAAATAAATTTTATATTAATTTCTAAATAATCACTTGCTAAATTATTTCCTATGAAATGTTCACAGTCATTTTGGCCATGCTTTATGTGGATGTACATCCATTGTAAGTTTCTTTTTTTTTTTGTCAGGAATCCGGTGTAAGTTTATCGATGCCGGGTGTAAATCAAGCACAAGTTTATTAATGGGATTTGTATTCTCTAAAGTTTAAATTTCACTTTAAAGAGTAAAATACCGTAAGAAATTGATGGAAGAATTTAGATCTTGTAGTTTTTTCGATCTTCCTCAATAAAAGCCTTCTGTATTCTTAGATGGCTAAACTGCAACTCTTTTGATAGAGAAAGAACAACAAAAGCGGTTTTAGTATATTTGGGGACCGAAACCCTGAAGACCTATTTATATTTGAGCATGGCATCCATTAAACCCTAAAGGCCAAATAAAATAGTATATAAAGTCCAAAAGATAATATATCTGAAATCCAAAAGATAATTATTTAAGGAACAAAAGATAATATCTGGTTTTATTCTCATTTAATTCCAAATCAAAAGCAATAATGACTTGTTCAATTTAGCATTTATAACAATAAATGAGATCATCATTATATAAGTCATTTAATTTAAACTCACTATTTATTTTATAGGTGGGACCAAGAGAAAATATGAAAGAGAAATCATTTAAGGGTGAGAGATCACACTTTACCCTCTAAAATAAAAATTCAAAATTTAGAAGATTCAAATTCTTATTAATAGATTCTTATATAATAGATGACCCATTTCTTTGTTTTTTTTTTTAAGTCACATCATTCCATTCATGAAATGAAAGAAATATATAGGTATTCATATATAAGATAAATAAAAAAAAAATGAGAGACTTCTAACGTTCTATTATAGAGATAATATTATATAATAATCTAATAAGAGAAATAAAAAATAAAGTGTTCATCAATTAGAAAGTGAGAATTTGTTGAAACTCTTTTTGCAGCTTTAAAGTCGATGTCATTATCTCTTCTATACTAGTTGATACATTATCAAAGATGAACTTGTTTCTAACCTTCCATAAGAATCAGTTCAAAATCACCATCATCATTCTCTGAGAAGAGCTATTGGGTTGGGTACGCAACACTCCCATTCTCAAGTTCCACTTAACATAGAAATCAGATACTTCGGTGTCCTTTCTAGTAGCTGGTAAGCCCAATTTTTTACCAATTTTTTCTTTAATTTTACACAATAAAAATGCAATGATTGATTATTTTTTAAAATTATAAGCATCTTCAACAAGTACGTTGAATCGATGGGATGCGAAGATGAACCCATTTATTTGTTATTGGTAGTTTTACAATTCTTTATTATAAATTCTTATACTTACACATTCTCATTTAAATATTTAATATTGTAGGGTTTATAGCTAATAAAATATCAGCTAATGCAATTAAAATACTCTAAAATAAAATAGTTGATAAAGTAATAACTAATAAAGTGAGACTTAAATTAAAATAATAAAACACATATTTTATAAAAATTAAAAGAGGTAAATATTAAATCAATACTCGAAATATTTTTATATTAAAAAAATGGTATCTGATTTTTATTATTAACAAAATAGCCTCAAAAAGATTTAAAATTTAAAAAATCACCCAATCATAAAAAGATGACGTTAGAATGAACAAAAAACTCTAATGTGGCCATCGAAACTCTAATGATGATAGAGAACTCCGACGACGTTTCTTGTCTTTCTCTTCTCCTTCCCTCTTCTTCTTGGTGGAAGGAAACGCAGTGGCGAGGTGAAGCTATGGGAGAGGGAACACAGTGGTAACATGTTGCAATGGCAGAGGGGATGCAAAAGAAATGCAATAACGTGTTGAAGAAAAAAAATGGCGAACACAAGAACCCGATGAGGTGCTGCCATGATGGAAAGGGAGCGAAAAGAACACAACGACGTGCTGAAGAAGAAGCGGCGATAAAACGAGGTGCAGCTATAGGCCATGATGGTCTTTTTCTGCAGTTATTATGGCGGAAAAAAATGCAGCGACGTGTTAAAGAAAAAGTAGCAACGAATACTAAAAAGAAAACGAGGGTCGCCGGAGCTCTATATTATTATTGGAGTTCTCTATGTCATCTTTTTACCGTTTGGTAGTTTTGTCAAATTTAAAATTTTTTTAGAGATTATTTTATTAATAATAATATCTTTTTTTCGAATATCTATTTGATATTTAACTCAAGTTACAAAATTAAGAATGAATCTTTTCGCTTTACTACCTTACAAACTTGCTAACGGATTTAAATTCATAATCTTGTTAGATTTGACGTCCAATTGATCCTAACCGTTTGTTTTCTTATCATGGAGCTCAATAATTCTAAAGTAGTCCCAGTGAAAGCTGGCAAGCATTTGCGTACTTTTTCACTTATATTTTATAAACACCACGTTCTCATACTCTCCAGTCTCCACTCATTGCTTGCAACCACTTCCTTCAAACACTGCATTTTGCTTTCATCTTTTTCCTTTGGCACTTGAGAGAGATGGCTGAACATATCCCCTATGGTTTTGTCGCTTCACTCTTCAACACGATTGCTTCACCTGCCTTTCGTGAAATCGGGAGGATCTATGGAGTCATGGATGATCTTGAGAAGCTGAAGGCCACTTTGGAATCCATCCAAGTCGTGCTTTCTGATGCTGAGCTCAAACAAGGCCAGAATGCTACTGTTGCCCACTGGATCAAAAGGTTCAAACAAGTGCTCTATGATGCTGATGACTTGCTTGATGACGTCCTCATCAAAGACTTGCGCCGCAAAAGAATGAGTCAGGTGCGTGGCTTCTTTTCCAAATCTGTGAATCCAATTCTTTTCCGTGCTAAGTTAGCTCGTAAGATTGAGAATATTCGAAAGGAGTTTAATAATGTTACTGAAGAGATGTCTAAGTTGAACCTGAATCGGAGTTCGGTCATTCTTAACCAAGATGAGTGTGCGTGGAGGGAAACAAGTTCTTCAGTTTTGCAATCGGAGATAGTTGGAAGGGAAGAGAATAAGAGTGACATTGTTAACTTGCTGAAGCAAACTCATCCATACCAAAATGTTTCTTTAATTGCTGTTGTTGGTATGGGGGGTTTAGGCAAGACAGCCCTTGCTCAGCTCGTGTACAATGCTGCTAAACACCAGAACCTCTTTCAGAAATACATGTGGGTGTGTGTTTCAGAAGATTTCGAGGTGAAAACTGTTTTGAAGAAGATGCTGGAGTCCTTGGGGAAGGACGCTGGTGGTGACTCAATAGAGGCCCTACAACTGAGGTTGCGAGGAGAATTGAATGGGCAAAATTATATGCTTGTGCTTGATGACGTGTGGAATGAAGATCATTCAATGTGGAGTGATTTAAGAACTCATTTGATGTGCGGAGGTCAAGGCAGTAAGCTATTAGTGACGACTCGTAGTACATTGGTTTCTAAAGTAATGGGTATTGACGAGCCGTATGTTTTGAGTGGTTTGACAGATGAGCAATCATGGACATTGCTAAACAACCTGACATTTGGTGAAGATACCAGCAGAATGAGCTCTGAATTGCAATCAATCGGAGAGGAAATTGCAAAGAAGTGTAAAGGAGTGCCATTGGCGATCAAAACAATAGGAGGCTTGTTACGGACAAGGGTTGAAGAAATTGATCAATGGTCAAGTCTTTTGCATGGTGCTATTTGGAGGTTATGCGAAGAAGAGAAGAGTATCATGCCGGTGCTAAATTTGAGTTACCTAAACTTGCGTCCTGAACTAAGACAATGTTTTGCTTATTGTTGTCTATATCCAAAGGATTGGGTAATTGAAAAGGATGAATTGATTCAATTGTGGATGGCTCAAGGTTATCTTGCAAGTCCAATTGAAACACAATCTATGGAAGATGTAGGTAATCAATATGTCAAGATTTTGTTAATGAGGTCATTCTTTCAGGATGCATCAACAGATGAATACGGTCATATTGAGTTCTTCAAAATGCATGATTTGATGCATGATCTTGCAACGTTGGTCGCTGGAAATGATTGTTACTTACATACAGAGGGAAAAGGAATTGTTGAAAGACCCATGCACGTAGCATTTAAAACTAGGACCGATTGTTCATTGGATGTGTTTGATGTTTGCAAATTACGGACAATCATCAATTGCAACACTGATACCAATTTTGTGGCCAAACTCTCTTTTATGGAAAAACTGAAGTGCCTTCGTGCTTTGAAATTGTCATTTCATTTTATGATTGAACTACCAAAGTCCATTGATAAAGTCAAACATTTAAGATATCTTGATCTTTCATACTCTCGAAATCTAAGAAGTTTGCCTGAATCGATTGGCAATCTTGTTTGTTTGCAAACATTAAAAGTAGAAGGTTGTGGATCCTTAGTTAGTTTACCTGAATCGATTGGCAATCTTGTTTGTTTGCAAACATTAAAAGTAGAAGGTTGTGGATCCTTAGTTAGTTTGCCTGAGTCAGTTGGCAATCTTATTTGTTTACATACATTGATATTGACTTTTTGTAATAAACTTGTTTTTCCAACAAAAATTATCACAAAATTGATCAATTTGAAGAAGCTTGACATTGAATATTGTAAAGCCTTTGAAGACGGCATGCCAGTAGGATTGGGGAAATTGATTTCATTGCAATCCTTATCAAGCTTTGTAGTAGGGAATAACGAAAAAGATACAAGTGGCAAATTGAATGAACTGAAAGAGCTTGTTGACCTCAGAGGCAAATTGACCATTAGTAATTTGGATTTGGTAAAGGATGCGGCATCGGAATCTCATGAGACAAATATGAGATCAAAGAAACACATCCAAGACCTTTCTCTGTTATGGGGGTCTTCTGAGTTTGGGGGGATAAGCGCTTCTGTATTATCGGGGCTGAGCTCTGATTCTAGTGAATATGAAATAAGAAAGAGTGAGAGCTTGGTGTTATTGGATAATCTTTGTCCCCATCAGAATCTGAGATCACTATATGTGAATGGCTTTCCAGGAGTGAGGTTTTCAGATTGGCTTATCTCGCTAATTCATGTTGTTCGCATATCTCTCCGCTGTCTTCCCAATTGCAAACAACTCCCACCTTTGGAGAGACTGCCTTGTCTTCGTGCGCTCAAGGTTGATCATATGGAATCGCTGGAGTGGATGGATTATTATGAAAATATTGGTGATGTGTTCTTCCCATCTTTGGAGCAACTCAAAATCTCTTTCTGTAGGAACCTGAGAGGATGGGAGATGTTAGAGGATGATAAGAATGCAAATGAGACTCAAAACCATCTTTCTCTACCTCCTTTTCCCCGTCTCTCTCATCTCCAAATTGTTTATTGTCCAAACTTGACCTGCATGCCTTCTTTCCCACACCTCGATCAGAAGTTGGAGTTACAAGGAGGTATTAGCGTGAAGCTGATGTTGGAAACATGTATGGTTAAGCATGAGTCTTCATCCATCTCTCCTCTCTCTCATCTCAAGCGCTTGTGCCTTAGGGAAGTTACAGGGATAGAAGCAATAGCAGAGGACTGGATGAAAAACCTCACATCGCTCCAGAGTCTCGACCTTAGTGGATCGTCAGCCATTCAGATTCTGTCAGGACACTTGCAATATCTTCCTTCTCAACTTCAAGAGTTGGAGATTAGTTTCAATGACGACAAGCTTGACCTCTGGAAAGACACACAAGGTCGTGGTCCTCCTCATGCGCTCTCTTCTCTGCAGACAATCATGTTCTCCCGTTGTCGGAACATGAAGGCTTTACCAGAGCAGATTGGCAACCTCCATTCACTAAGGCTTTTAAAGATTAGCTTTTGCCCTAAATTAGAGTCATTGGATGAAGCTGAGCGTTGCCTTACCAACATACACTCACTACAGATCAGCTATTGTCCAATCCTAAAGTGCAAATACCGCGCTGAAAGTGGAGAAGATCGGGCCAAGATTGCTCACATCCCAAACATAGACATATACTGAGATTGATCCCCTCAAAAGGTAATAACATTGTTTGCTTTTTTTCATTTTCATTACAAATGCAATATATCTGAAACCCACATTAAATTTCTAATTTTACTTGATGCAGGGGATTCTTGCAAATCATTTTCTTCTTGCCATACTTTCAAATTTCAATAGGCCGATGCCTGCTGCTTCAATGGGAAGATACAAATATTTGGTCTCATCATTCCATTTTGCAAAATGTTGAATCCTCAAGATGGTCAAATTCTGACCCAGTTCCTCCTTTGGGTACAACACTGATTAAAGTATTGTCCATTTCATTTTTTTCAATTAAAGCATTTTGTTTTATTCTTCCTCATTAAATTTATGAAATTAATATTTAAATGCAGTTTATTTTCTTGGTTAGGTAGCATGCAAAGGAAGTTACATTCAGCTACCAGCCAATTACCATTAGCTTCAAACTTATTTAGGTAATAACCATTTATGTGATTCGAACTATTTAGAGTTGATTATCCCACGTTTCCATTTCTGAACGTAAGTGATGTATACAGCAGTATCTCTGACTTTCTGGAACTTGATATAAATAATTCTCTTTGTGAATGTACTAGCAAACTTGTCTTAGAAATAAGTGGAGAAAACAGAAAATACAGAAGAAGAATAATGAGTTATGAACTCAATTTAGCAATATTGAAAGGTTGAGTACTCCAAAGCAACAATATAATTGTTTGATAAGAAATTCAATTTGTTTTGTTTTGTTGCTTATGATGAATATTTACATCAAGGTAACACCATATATTTAGTTTGCACAATGCATAAAGCAAGACTATTTTTTTCCTAATATTTTAGTGACATGTAAAATTAAATTTATTTATGGATTCTTATGAATAGCTGTCTTACTTCTTCATTATCTGTTTTTATTCTGGTTTGCATTGTAGATTATTTCTAGAAGAAGTATCAGAGAGGATTAAGAGAAAGAAAAAGGTCAATTTCTTTTGCTATCAGAAACCTATCAACTGTTATATTTTAAATTTTGTTTCATAGTTGAGAATGTTTCGATTATTGCTTGCAGTTCTTGGGCAATGGCATATAACTCACTATCCAACAGAGCGCCCGTCCTTAGAAGATTACTGGGTTTGGATTCTCATATTGCCTCTTCATTTTCCTTGTTTATAATTGTATGTGCTTTCCCATTTTTTGGTTTATATCCATCATTTAGCTGGATGTGTCAATTTGGTATAATTTACATTTTCTATATGTTTTCCCCAGAAATTTGCCGTTCAAGCAAGAGCATTATCTGGCTTCATGTCATAACGATTACATGACTAGTTGGATCCATATATGGTTTTGTGGCATCTCCTCCTCCTGATGGCCATGCCGAAGGGAGCGGGTAGAGTTGCTGGGTAGGTTATTTCAAGGCACAGTGGAGATTGTTTTATTTCTTGCTTCATGTGAAAGATTTTTCTACATTTGATTTTAGGTTGGTGATTATGTAATATGGGTTGTTGCTATTAGAGACGCAACATGGTAATAGGAGGTTGGGTATGAATTGGCATGAGTGTTTATTGGGATAGGCTTATTGTACGAAAATTTATTGTTCAAACTTCCCATTTTTATGTATGTTGTTCTATGATCTGTGATGTGATATCTTAAACTTTGATGTATCACTTACTGGGTTTTCCTCTTGTTTTGGAAGCACACTTTATTTGAGGAGTGTTACGGGGTTATTAAATATTATGATTCATAACCATTAATTAGTTATTATTGATGTTTTTAATAGTGTAAGATTATATAAAATTATTCATTTTTTATTTGCTAGTTAAATCCTAAACTTCCTCCACTTTATCTATCTAAAACGAGGATTATCACAATTCAATTCTACTCTTTAGGCTGAATACTACACACTCACAGTTCAACAAAATGAGGTGCTTTTCTCACACGTTTTTGCACATAGTCCATAGGTAGCACATGTATACAGGGTATTTTATTTAAATAGATATGGAAAAAAAATTAATTCCTAAATTGCAAAAATTTTTTTCTCAAAATACATATAAATTTGCTTTTTTATTAAAAAAAAACCTATAAAATACTCTTAGTATCTGTTAGAATATAATTAATATTAATTAATATTATTTAATATATTTGAATCCTATAACAATCCTTTAAAAGAAGGTTTATGCCATAGTGATTAATCCTACGTGGCATCCTCACGATTTTTTTCAAATTTTTAATTTATGATCTTTATTACAATAACACAGTTAACACCCCATTATCAAACCATCCTCATTCCACATTTTCACTACTCCTCTGAACATTGTGCCTGAGTTTTCTATCCCCTTTTTCTCCGTTTGCTTTACATGTACACAACCTGATATTTCAAATTTCAAATTTTGAATTCAAAATCAAAATTAAGAAAGGAATTCTCTCCATTCGTTGTTTTCAGTTTTATTTCTTCCTCCTCTTCTTCGGTTCTTCTCCTTCACCTTCTTCACCTTCAGTTCCTCTTCCTTTTTTCCTCCTCCGTTCACTGATTCTGTTTTTGTATAATCTTCTTAATTTAAGTTGGAGGTGGAGATTAGACGTCATGTACGCACCAAGGCAGAGTTACGGCGGTGGATGAGGTTGCGACTGCTATGGTGGTGGATCATAATATGGCGGTGGTGTTGTAGTGGGTGCAGTGGAGTTTGTGGTGGTCATCGAGGATGTGGTGATAGATACGGAGGAGGCAGCGGCGGAAGAGAACAAATCGATGGAAAGTACTAAGTCGCGCGGCCACATAGAACACATGCAGTGACACTATGAAAGAGAGCACAACAGGTTATTTTCCCTATTCATCTTCATTTTCAAATTTCAAGACTTCCTGATGTCTGTCCTTTTACAGTTTTTTCAAATTTTAATTCCAACTAAATCTGCATGTCATTTGAAATTCAAATTTTAATTTTAAATATGCACAACCTTATCAAGCATTCAATCCATCTCTAAGATAATCAACTTTCGATTTTCTTCTGACCATAACCGTCTTTCTTTCTCTATCTTCTCTCATGTCTTTCTCTCCTAGATCTATATATATCTCTGCATCACTTTTTTTTCTTATATTTTTGTTCTTTTGTCAAGCGGAGAGTTCTTGATGGTATTATGGCACGGTGTTTGTTGCAGGGAAGTAGAGGAATGAAGTAGAGACACGACATGGAGGAGCGAGAGATGCATACTGGCGTCTACAACAATGGGCATGCAATTTGGTGCGGCTGAGATGATTCGGATGGCGATAACACGGCACGGAAGAGAAGTCAGTTGCAGCACCGGAAGCGACCAGCAACGGTCTTGGTGCGATGATTCTGTATGCTCTGCTTATGTAAGTAGTCGTTGTCTTCTTCAAATGAAAGTATATATAAGATTTCTAATTTTATCCCTACTCATACTCCTCTTTATTTTTTTTTTAATATTATTTTTTTATATAAACTGTACCTTCTATGATGAAGTTAAGTGTGTTCCTTATTATTTGATCTGATGTATATGTTCTAATTTCGGTAAGATTTGAAATGTTACTGATGTTGTGCAGACGCGTCTTTGTCTGGTGTGGAGCTGTTGATGCAGAAAATCCAGAACCTCATTGTTGTTGCCAGGATTCTATTTGCATTTCGCCTAAATTTCATTAACCTCTTTCCCTCTTATATTCAATTTACATCCAATATAGAAAACCAAATCAGATTTCAAAGTAATGCAGCATGAAGTATTCATTTTTCCTTTAGTTTTTGATGTCTTGGCTTTTGTATTTTCAGAGTAATTTAGGAACTAAGGCAAAAGAAGGTCCTGCTGTGTAGCTACTGTGGAAGGTTTGCATCCACCCACTCTATTGTGTTTTTATTAGTTCTTTTTTTGTTCAATTTGTTCAATTGCTTAAATTTGTTTTTTGCTTTTGCTTATTATTATACTTCTACTTATTATTACCTTATATATCCTCCTTCCTCTCAAGTTTGGATATGTTCTTCACTCTTCAGGGTGGTAGTTTCAATTCTCAATTTTTGGGTCTTTTCCCTTCTAAAACTGTGTTAATTTCTTAGAGGAAATTCTCCTTTGTCGCTGTATCTGAGATATTATGCGTATATATCTTTTCATTCATAATTAAAGCTTATTCGTGAAAATAGTATTATCCTATGGACTACAATTTTTATATTATGCATTTGAACAAGATTTTGAAGTGAAACAAGTCCAAGTTATGTTGTACATATGGCAACGACACACTCCATTTTAATCATCAAGTGTTAATTATAGACATACTATGCTTAGATTCACCGTCTTTAGAAAATTTGTTGATGAACTAAATTCCCATTTTTTGACATGGTTGAGATTGAACCACTTATTGTTGCCCTGCAACTTTCAAGTCTAGAAAATAAAATGGTGATACCAATTACTTTTGATATGATTGGTTAATGCCTTTCTTTTAAGTCTTAACTTTGGATGGTTTGTTCATCATAAATTCATAGTCTTTTCTTGAACTCTATTTTTTTGGCTGTCCTTAATGTTTATGAGTCTTTTTGGACTATGTTTATGAGTTTGTTTAACTTATAAACTTAATTCTTTTTGAAGAAAAATCCACGTTCATCTCTTTTTTTCTTTTTATTTTTTTACATAATTAAAATAGTGTCTAGAAAATATTCTTGGTGCTTTTAGTTTTTCTCTCTTATCACAGTGAACGATTTACTTCGTGTATAACGTTCGAGTAAGTATTTGCCTTGATTACTATTTTGATATCTATACAGTATATCCAAAGTCATATAAGCCTTCGACTTTTTTTTGTCTTCTCCGGTGGTTAGCTAGACATGGAAACTACTTACCACAGTTGTGAAAAATAATTTGTTTATTGGTTGGAGTTGTAGCAATAACTTTCGGTTAAGATTTAAGACATACCATAACAAGTTATCTTTTGGCAATGTCATATAATACAACTTAAAATAGTTCAACAGAATAATTGATTATATGTTGAATCTGTTTTTGACCAATTTTTGGCACATGTAGGTTATCAAGTTTCTAGCTTCCCTTCTATTGCTTTTTCTATTTTTTTTCCAAATTCATTTGACCCTTTATATGATATTAATAATTTCATTAGTTGATTATAGAAAGACAAAAGGTCAAACTTGATGGTTTTGAATTCCAATCTCTTTGAGGAATGGCCTAATTTTATTGCTTCTCAATTTTAGTATTTGTTTGAAGAGTTTTTTTACGCATCGAGGTGTTGGAGTTAAATTTTGATTCATTTCCTAATAGTGATGTAAATGTTAGTATCACCACTATTTTGAACATATTATATATAAGGTATTTTCATAATTGCTATTCAGTAATTTTTCTTTTTCATGTTCCTATTGTTCATTATTTTCTTCTGATTTTGAATTTAGTGTTAATTCTGGTCCACAACGTCAACTCTTTTGATAAGATGCCTCTTGGTCTCTAATTTTTAATGTAGGCTGTCTTTAGATTGACACAACTTGATAGAGTAGCGGAGTATTTATCACGTCATATTAGGGAGCATCATGAATAATGAGTAAGTTTAATTCAATGATTAGTTCTCATCAACTATGGCTCTTTTCATATTTATGTGTGATGGTTCTTTGGAAGAATCTAAATTTTATTGTTGATTAGGTTTATATCGATTCTTGATTTTTTTTTGAGGAAAAAGTATTACATAATTGTTTTTTTTCTTTGGATATCATTACTCTGTTCATGATTTTTGGAATGGGGTACTTTTGTTGTCTATTGTGTGCCACAAGCTTTAATGCTATTTGTTGCTATGCTAAATACAAAAAACTAAGCTTTGTGGCTAGAGAGTAGTAATAATTATAAGAATTTTGTTGTTATTTTTCATGATTAATTTTATATCTCATTCTTAGATGTGTTTCTAGGTTGGTTGATATGGATTCTATAGCATAGCCATACCAACATCGCTCACTTTTAACCTTACAACTTCATCTAATACTTTTAGAAGGACCCTGAAGGTGATGGGAGTTCTGCTGTGCACATTTATTGTAAAGAATTGAATAACCTCATGTTGGATGTTTTGAAAAGAGGGCCGAGAATGAAGGAAAATGGAGTGTTGGTATCTGACAAGACCATGTAGAGGAAGCTGCAAAAGTTTTGGAGCCACTAAGGGCACCCAACTCTTATACTAAGATAATTTTCAGCAGTAGGAGTTTTGGCTTGAAGCTGCTCGCATTGTTGAATTCCATTCAAATGTCAATTAAGGATTAATTGAAGGAAGTAGACCTGTTAGATTTTATTGTTGGTAAGCTGGACAGAAGCTCTTGAAGTGATGATTATATTCCCTTTTGTACTAGAAGATTATGTTTGAAGTTATCTTAGCCTGTTTTTCATGATCTAACCAAAGATAGAGTGGTAACTTATAATATGCAGTCAAACTTTTTTAAGTAGTTCTATTATTTTAAATGTTTTACCTGCTTAATTTTGCACATTTTTTTACATGTTTAATTTTACACCTTTATTTTGATATTGATAAAGTATAGATAGATGTGATTGGTCCTCTAATAATTACTAACTTAATCATTTTAACTTAAAACACTTCAATAATGGCTCTAAAATGGGCCTTTAAATTCTTCTAATCAATTAAAAGGGCATTTGGAAGTTGGAACCACATTACAGGAAGAATGCATACCAAGTTCTTATGGAATCTCCTTCTCATCGAGTTTTTAACTTCATAGTTCACATCTTTTTATGGAGATATTGATGACTTAGTGTATCCATCAGTTTATGACTTGGTGTAACTATCAGTTTTTGAATCAGCTTAAAAAATTAAGAAACCCTTTCTTTCATGTTATCTTTTGTTTACTACTAATAATAATTATAATAAATATGATTATTAATTAATATTAAATAAATATTTCTCTAACATCTTTTTTTTTTAGTATTTCTCAAGGTATGATTAATGAGGAATTTATACATTTTTATTAATTAGAATAGTTTGAAAATATTGGTCTTTTTGGTAAACAATTTTCACATAAAGCCTTGCTTTTTGTTGAAGTTCCTCAACTTAATAGCAACAATATTGTTTCATTAAAACCATCATCAGTAAAGAGTTTGACAACATTTGTTTATAAGGTAATGTCAAGTTTGACAATGGTTAGAAAGAGTTCTGCAAAGCATACAAGTTGGAACAATTATTTGTTACATTATCAAGGGTCAAATAAAAAAAGAGGTATTATAATTCTTAATCAAATAAAAAAGAGGCATTATAATGCTTATTCAAAACAATAGTTTGATGTCCAACAGCAGTACTATAAAGTTTAAATGTAGTATTTAACAGAGGTCTTTAATAATATTGCATGATGTGATACTTAGCTTTATTTATTTTTGTTCACATACAACGACAATACACGATATATTTTGTCATTTTTCCATAATTATATAAGCATGTTTCTTTGAAGTAATGAAGATAGATGGTTAAATCTTTTTCTTTATGGAGTACGGTAGTTGGTTAACGTATTTTTATTTAAATCACAAACTCAAATTTTATTCTCATCTTCCTTCTGATTTAATACTTATGTCAATCTTTTATAATATTTTTGGTATCTTGCGACTCTTTTGATTAAAAGTTATGTACATATATGTGAAATTACTTTTCACTTTGTTCGTGCCTTTTAGTAAGTGCTTTGAATCCAAATATCATGGTTTTAGATCTTTTTTCAATAAAAAAAAATAACTGATAATAGGAAGTTAATCTTCTTAAGAACATACCCTATTAGCTTTGATGTGTGAGAATATTTGCTCTTCGTTTTTGAAGGAAAAAAATTGATGAAAATTCATTTCATATTTATATGTCCAAGTAGTCATATAAAGACTAAGAAAGGATAATCATTTTTATCTTATAGCAATTTTGTTTGATTGAATATGATTGTTTATTTTTAATCATTTTTTATTTGAAACTGTTTTTCAGCATTTGAGCTTTTGGTATCGAAGTTTTTAAAAGTTTTTTTTGGTCTTAAAAAGGAGAAAAATTAAAGAACAATGAATTTAGTACATAAAAGTTTTGAAACAAATGTAAAAATTAAAAAATAATGAAAATTATGGGATTATTTTGTATAGTTTTCATTATTTGAAAAAAAAAATAACTTTATTATTGTAATGCAAATTGGGTTGTATTTTAGCTTTAGATTTTTTTAGTATTTGTATTGATTCGTAAACTTTTTTTTATACGAGACTTTAATATTAAATTATTTTGTTTACAATTTAATTATATAATTATATTATAATGTATTTATTATAATTAAGTCATATTTTTTATTTAATTTTATTTACTTTTGCAATTTTTTCAAAAAGTAAAATTACATATTCTTATTCTTATGATCTAATTTAATATATATATATATATATATATATATATATAAAAGTCTATATCAAGTCTTTAATCTAATAATATTTAAAATATTAAATATTTTTCATTATAATTATGATAGCCGTGCATCGCACGGGCACTTCTCTAGTATTTATTATAGGAGATTGGGTGTATTTGTTTTCGCAGTTTTGTTGCTCACTGCTTCACCGCCACGGCCATCGTGGCCCCAAACATTCTTTCCCAACTGAAGTGCTTCCAACTTGTGCGTTCTTCTCTTTTTTTAGGTTGTTCTCAAACTTCTTCAGCCGGCGGATCTTATCATTCAATTGTATGCATGATACATTTGCCCGAATCAAATTTGACCCCTTCATAAAATCGTAAAATTCATCAACGTATTTATAGGGTTCCTTCCTGTTTTCGCGATGAAGGGGTCGAATTTGATTCGGGCAAATGTATCAGAGTAAATACCCATAGTCATTCCTGAGATTCACGCAAATATCCATAGTAATTTCTAAGATTCCGATTTATCCCTAAATCCCCAAATTCTCGGACACTTTATTTCTTCTTCTTGTTCATCTCTTTTTCTTCTTTCAAGCATGTCACGTAAAACATAAATTGTCTGGCTTCTATATACCATCAAGCATAAATTGTCTGGCTTGTATATATCATCAAGCATCAAGGAGCCGACGGCGTGATCCTCCTGTGCCTTCTTCCTACGTTTTGGTTGGTTCCTGTTGTCGATACTGTTTTCGGCTGCGCGCTTTGACCCGGATTTGGTTTGACTCACAGAAGCCGAAGGTTGAGACTTCAACTTTGGAGAGGGTTTAGAAGAAGATGACGAGGGTTTGGAAACCTTTTGCGGTTGAGGCTTCCTGGAACCAGCACGTGTTTCCTCACGTTCATCTTCGCCTTCGTCTGTGTCTTCGTCCTCCTCAGATGAAGTTGCTGCTTCTTCTTCCTCGCTGCTATTTTCTTGTTTGGGCTGAGGCCTGGGAACCTGCGATTCGTCGTCAGAGTCTTCAGGAGCGACTTGCTTCTGCTTCGCCATGGAAACTCCGAAATTCAGGAGGGAAAAAGTGAATTTAGGATTAGGGTTTGTCTTAGTTCACTCTCTGGACAGTGAGAGAGGATCCGCAGAAATCACGTGACGAGTTCAAATCCAGATAAATATTTAGTACATCTTTATCAAAGACTTGCGCCGCAAAAGAATGAGTCAGGTTTGTAGCTTCTTTTCCAAATCTGTGAATCCAATTCTTTTCCGTGCTAAGTTAGCTCGTAAGATTGAGAATATTCAAAAGGAGTTTAATAATGTCGCTGAAGAGATGTCTAAGTTGAACCTGAATCGGAGTTCGGTAATTCTTAAGCAAGATGAGTGTGGCTGGAGGGAAACAAGTTCGTCCGTTTTGCAATCAGAGATAATTGGAAGGGAAGAGAATAAAAGTGACATTGTTAACTTGCTGAAGCAAACCCATCCGAACCAAAATGTTTCTTTAATTGTTGTTGTTGGTATGGGGGTTTAGGCAAGACAGCCCTTGCTCAGCTCGTGTACAATGCTGCTAAAGACCAGAACCTCTTTCAGAAATATATATGGCTGTGCGTTTTAGAAAATTTCGAGGTGAAAACTGTTTTGAAGAAGATCCTGGAGTCTTTGAAGAAGGATGCTGGTGGTGTGACTCATTAGGGCCCTACAACAGAAGTTGCGAGAAGCATTGAATGGGCAAAATTATATGCTTGTGCTCGATGACGTGTGGAATGAAGATCATTTAAAGTGGAATGATTTAAGATCGAGTTGAGTTGTATTGCTCTTGAATTACTTGGATATGTATTGCTCTTGAATTATTTGTGGATTCTTACGAATAGTTGTCCTACTTTTTGATTATCGGTTTTTATTCTGGTTTGCATTGTAGATTATTTCCAGAAGATGTATCAGAGATGGATTGAGATAAATGTTGTTGGTATTGAACTACTTGTTCTGCTTTTGGTGTGGAACACCTCTGATGTCATCACCTCTCTTAATTTAGTTGGAGCTCCCTTCCAGTCTTTGCAATATTTGCCGAGAAAGAAAAAGGTCAATTTCTTTTGCTATCAGAAACCTATCAACTGATATATTTTAAATTTTGTTTCATAGTTGAGAATGTTTTGATTATTGCTTGCAGTTCTTGGGCAAATGACATATAACTCGCTATCCAATAGAGCACCAGTTCTTAGAAGATTATTGTGTTTGGATTCTCATATTGCCTCTTCATTTTCCTTGTTTATAATTGTATGTGCTTTCCCATTTTTTGGTTTATATCCATCATTTAGCTGGATGTGTCAATTTGGTATAATTTACATTTTCTATATGTTTTCCCCAGAAATTTGCCGTTCAAGCAAGAGCATTATCTGGCTTCATGTGATAACGATTACGTGACTAGTTGGATCCATATATGGTTTTGTGGCGTCTCCCCCTCCTGATGGCCATGCCGAAGGGAGCGGGTAGAGTTGCTGGCTTGGTTATTTCAAGGCACAGTGGAGATTTCTTTATTTCTTGCTTCATGTGAAAGATTTTCCTACATTTGATTTCAGGTTGGTGATTATGTAATATGGTTGTGGCTATTAGAGACGCAACATGGTAATAAGAGGTTGGGTATGAATTGGCATGTGTGTTCATTGAGATAGGCTTATTGTACGGGAATTTATTGTTCAAACTTCCCATTTTTGTGTATGTTGTTCTATGATCTGTGATGTGATATCATAAACTTTGATGTATCACCTACTGCGTTTCTCTTTTGTTTTGGAAGCACACTTTATCTATCGAAAACGAGGATTATCACAATTCAAAGCTCTATTAGTACTGCTCTTATTGTAACATACACTCATTTTCATTGAATGAATTTAATAATTCCTGATATCTATTTGTACTCAAACAATTAATTGTGCCTTGTGTTAAATGCAGATGCTGTTTATTAACAAACATGGTTTGAAAGCCTGTTACTACTGCTTGCATTGTGAACATTATAAAATTAAAGCCGTGTCATTATATTTCCTTGAAATAAGTATTGTACTTGCCATGAGATTCAAACTAATGCGTAGACAAAGCAATGCTGTGGTTATCAAATTTGTTGATTTACTTTCAAGAGTGCTACTTTTATTCAAGACAAGTAATAAATTTAAATTAGCATTGCTTATTTCTAAGTAAATGAAGCATAACATGTTTTCCATAATCCCTCTCTTCATCTAAACCTTGAAATTATAAATTTGAATATTTTCAACATCAAGCTTCATGAAATTGCTGCGCTTTCTAGTGACTAAAAATTTGCCCCAGTTGTAAGGCTTGTATTTGGCAGGGTTGTTCTCATTTACCAGCTCCTCTAATGGTTCCACCATGGTGTAGTGTGAAGGATTCAAAAAGAATGGAATTGAAAACCTTTCTTTCTCAGAGTTCACCATAACTCTATGCTCAACACTTTCATATGCTTCATTGCTCCAAACCTGTGTGCAACAATACACAACACCACATTATTTCTAATTATTCAGATCAATATTCAAGATCACTTTGACTCAATATTAGTGAATTAGTACCTGAATCATGTCACCAACATTAATGATATAAGCATTAGGAGTAGGCCTAACCCGAACCCATTCGCCATCAGATTTTCGCTTCACTTCAAGGCCACCAACATCATCCTGAGCAAGAATGGTTAGCACACCAGAATCCTTGTGCCTACCAACTCCAAGAGCAAGGTGTGGTGAAGGGCATGGTGGATAATGGTTCAGCCTTATAAAGCTTGTTTGGTCTTTGAAGAACTCATGGAACCGTTTCTGTGGCAAACCTAAGCTCAGAGCAATAAGTTCCATCAACTCCAATGCTAGTTTCACCATGTCCTTAGCATATTCTTGGCATACCTCTCTGTACAACAAAAGGGTTATAAATATGAGACTAATCAATGCTATGTGCTAAGGCCTTTTAATCTTAGTTTAGTTATTTCTTAAAATAATAATGAATAACCTCAAGTATGGTGGATAATGAGGCCACTGATTATGCCAATGAGTGACATCTTGATTATGAGGATCAAGAGAAGCAGGGACCAAGGTAGGTTCCTCAACAGAGAAATCAAAGACCTCTTTCCAATCTCTAACATTCTTGGTATGCTCTGTGTCATAGTAACCAAGCACTTTCACAGCATCTCTTCTAACCTTGTTCTTCTCTTCTTTGCTCTCACCAAAGAACTCTCTAGCTGCAGCTTCAACTTTGTGTCTGTGATCAAGTGGGACCCCATGGTTGATTACCTGAAAGAACCCCCACTCTTTGCATGCACTGCCAATTTCCTTCACAAGCCTATCAAGGGCAGAAGGGTCTTTTTCTCTTGATGGGGAGAGGTCAATCATAGGGATCCCTTCTGCTTCACTGAAACATAGCTTTGGCCTGTGTTCTGGGTCTTGGATGAAAGCTGGATCCACCTCTCCCATTCTAATTAATTATGCTAATTCCTTTAGTTTGATTAGTAGTATGTGATGAACTGAAGAGTGATGATCAATTAATATATGGCTTCAAAATCCAATAAGGATTGGTGTTAGTGTAGTGTAAAATTTTGTGTGTGTTGATGCATTGAACCTAGACATGTGTTTTTGTTTGTATATGGTGAGTAGGTGGTGAAGTGTTGGCAAAATATGCAACGTTAATTCGTTAAACAAAACAAAGGAAAAAATGAAGATAGAAAGAAACACAGAATTATAGAGTAGAGATTAGAGAAGGCTGCACGATATCGTTGAGAATCATTATGATTTTGGATTTGGAAATTTCTTAGTTGGGTGTGACGTGTGCACATGCATGGCAAAGGTTGTCTACATTCAAACTTTGTTAGTCTGTGAGCCTGTGACGTAAGTGTGCATGTTTTAAGCAACAATAATAAATTATTTTATTAAAAATTTAATAGAAAATTGATCAAAATTAAGAACGCATTTTGTTTGGTCAAAGTTATACAATTTTATTACTGAAAATTGGTCTAATTTGGACTACAGCAAAAATCGTAATAAAGAGAATAAAAAGTTTTAACTTTTGATAAAATACTTAATCATAAGAAAACTAAAAAGATAAATTAAAAACGCATTTAACTTTGAGATTATATATATTTAAACTCATTATTGATACTATGCGATTAGTACTACTTTTCAATCATGCGGGCCGTTAATTTTTTTTTTTTTAACTTTTTAAAAGTAATAGAAGTAAATTTAGTACTCTGATATTTAGATCCTCTAAAGTTTGAATTTTACTTTAAAAAGTAAAGTGTAGTCTTTTACCCTTAAATGATTTTTCTTTTATATTTATTTTTAGTCTCACCTATGAAATAAATGGTAAAAAATCACACTTCGTTTTTCCCAAACCCTTCGTTTTTCCCATTATTCTCTCTTATACCACTGATATTGATGCCATTAAAGACAGAACCCATCTCCTATATTCTATTAGGAATCTCCAAAACCTTGATTCTGCTTTGCATCTCTTTCACAAGATGGTTTCCGTAAACCCTTTTCCATCTGTGAAGGACTTTAATTTATTGTTTAGCTCTATTGTTAAGATGAAGCATTACACAGCTGCCATTTCGTTAATCAAACACTTTTTCTCCTTAGGACTCAATTCTAATATCTGTACACTCAATATTGTTGTCAATTGTCTGTGCCGTTTGAATCACACTCCCTTTGCCTTCTCTGTGGTGGGGATGATGTTCAAAATCGGTTTGGAGCCCAATGTGGTCACATTTACCACCATTGTTAATGGTCTTTGTACTCAAGGCAATGTGGATTATGCTATTTGGATTGTTGACCACATGAATAACATGGGATATCAAAAGGATTAATAAGGCTATTTATCTCTTGGATGAAATGATCAAGAAAGGTTTAAAGCTGGATGTTGTGACTTGGAATACTCTTATCCATGGATTTTGCAAAGTGGGTAAACCGTTAGCTGCTAAAGAATTGTTTTTTACAATGCACAAATTTGGTCAATATCCTAATCTATCAAGCTGTGCCACTATATTGGATGGCCTATTCAAATGTCACTTGTCTTCTGATGCAATATCATTGTTTCGAGAAATTGAGAAGAATAATTTGGATCTTAATATTGAAATTTACAATGTGGTGCTCGATGGGATGTGCCGCGCTGGAAAACTGAATGATGCGTGTGAACTCTTCTCTTGTCTTCCAGCATAAGGCTTGAATCCTGATCTATATACTTATACAATAATGATCCAAGGTCTATGTAGGGAAGGACTTCTGATTGATGCTGAAGAGTTGCTGATGAATATGGAAGAGCATGGCTGCTTGCCAGATAGCTGCACATATAATGTCTTCATCCAAGGATTACTACGACGAAATGCTGCTCTCAAGTCAATAAAATATTTTCAGATTATGAAAGACAAAGGTTTTGCAGCAAATGCTACAACCATGGAGTTGCTTGTAGATTACCCCTCTACGCACAAAGGAGAGAATGTTTTTCAAGAATTTGTGCAGAAAATTGTTTGAAAAGAATGATAGTTTTTCTTTTAATATAAATATTGGGAGTTATATTTATAAGAGAAATAGAAAATGCTTTCTCTTTTGTAACAGTAAATTTTTATTGTTCTAAAAATTAGTAGTTTAGGGGAAAAAAATTGGACACTAAAAGAAGGAATACATAATTACATATGTTATCTTATTAAGTTATTATTTACTATGGAAATAGGTAAACAAAACATTTAAAAGGAAGGTTTAATTCTAAATTTATTTATGGACTATTTTTGAAAAGTAGGAAACACAATTTACATAGATGAAATTACTACTCCTAATCCAAAATTCTGAAGTGATAAATTTGGATATTCTCCAGATCACGCTTCTTGAAATCAGTGCGGTTTCTGTGAGCATAGAAGTGACCCCAGTTGTATTCTCTATACCTTGGAGGGTTTTTCTGATTCACCAACTCCTCCACAGGCTTCACCATAACCTTGTGAGATGGGCAGAAGAAGAATGGAATGGAGAACCTTTCTCTCTCTGTGTTCACCACCACTCTGTGCTCCACACTTTCATACTTGTCATTGCTCCAAACCTTTGTCACAAGCATACATATTCAATCAATCAAATGGATTTGAAAAACAATTATCTTAATTTAGACTCTTACCTGAACCATGTCCCCAACATTGATGATAAATGCTCCTGGGGTTGGTGTAACTGGGATCCATTCACCATCTGATTTTCTCTTAACTTGCAGGCCTCCAACATCATCTTGGGCAAGCACGGTTAAGACACCGCTATCCTTATGGCGGCCGACACCGAGAGCTAGATCAGGGAACGGGCACGGAGGATAGTGATTGAGCCTCACCATGCTTAGCTGGTCCTTGAAGCAACCATGGAACTTGTCACCAGCCAATCCCAAGCTCAATGAAATCAGCTCCAACAACTTGTATGCTAGCTTTTCCACCTCCCTTGCATACTCCTCCAATGCTTCCCTGATCAAACATCATCTTCAATCTAAGAATACAGAACATGTTTACATCTAATTATAGTTTTTAAATGTAGCAATCTAAGTTAGTAAAACACCTAACAAATTCTTAATCACAAAGATTATTATTATCTTGTTTTGAAATTTTGGATTACCTGAAATCAGGAGGGGATTGAGGCCATTGGTTGGTAATAGTCCTGAGCTCTTTTTCATGGGACTCAATGAGTGGAACTTGTGCTGAGTTCTGAACAAGATAATCAAACACCTCTTTCCAATCCCTTACGTTCTTCGTATGCTCTCCATCATGGTACCCCATGGAATTCACTTCATCTCGTTTCACTTTCCTCTTCTCCTCCGTGCTTTGCTCGAAGAACATCTTCGCAGCAGCCTCTGCTCTTGAGCTCACCTCAGAGGAAACCCCATGATTGGTTACTTGGAAGAATCCCCACTCCTCGCATGCCCTTCCAATCTTGGAGATAAGTTCTTCTCTGCTTTGCAACATGTCTATGACTGGAATTTCAACAACTTCCACCAACTTCTTGTGGTTGTTGGCACGGTGTTCTTTGGATTGTAAGAAAGCTGGGTCTATGTCTCCCATGTCTCTTCTCTCACCGCACACTTGCTCTGATTTGTGTTATCACTTAGCAGTTAATAAGATAAACACAAATGTTTACTGTATAGATTTCTTCCTGTTTAGCATCATCGTACGTGGGTTGTCTTCAGATACATCGAATGTGGACATGTATCTGGGTACAAATGTGGACAAAATTATGGTAGGGCCATACTTCAACCTCAAATTTCTCGTGAACATTATATGATGAGTGATTCCAATTGAATCACCAAAATAAATAAGGTAAATAAACAAAAATTAGACCCTTATTCATACACAAGTTAACACTCGTGCATCACTAGTCAACACATCACATAAGCTGTGTAAATAAAAATTGCTTGTGTTCCAAATGTAGCTGCTACATATATAGTTAATGTACCATTTTATTACATGATTATATAAATCACGTACCTCAAAGCGCATTGATGAACAGTGAGCATTTCTAAAATCCCTAAATTAAAGAATAAAAAAGAAAATGCTGTTCCAATGAATTTATAAGGACAAATTTGTCCAGGTACAGATACTAGGCTAAGAGTGAACCGAGTAACATATAACCATCAATGAACATAGTGGAGTGGTGTCTCTTATCAAATTAAACCGTGAATATTTACAAATAAAAACATGGGGGTTCTCAAGCAGCATTCATGGAGGTTGAGATGACTACGTGTGCAAGAAACTGCAACCCGTCCTGGATTTTGCTTATTGCTGTGGCTTGATCAGCTCGAAGGTGTTCAGAGAAAGTGGTGGCTTTTTCCGGGACTGATTTTTGGGGAGAATCCGTACGAGACTCGGCGGGAGTAGTAACAACTTTAATGGCAGCTTGATAGGCCTCGGTTACATCAGATATGCCTGACAAATGCATCAAAAGTGCAAAATGATAAGCATAACTTCGTAAGACTGACTCCGTAAGCAACTACTAGACTATGATAATATAACAGAAACAATGTAATTGTGATCACAATCAAATCAGCGAATAGTTTGCTTGATTAAACTGCAGAACGCTGTTGGTGGCATTCCTAACATTACTTTTGCAAACAAATGTCAGGAGGTTCTATGGACACATCCGTTTCACAAGGCCTCACGGCAAAAACAAACAGGCTCTGATTAAACATAACTCCTTTTGGTATCTAACGAGAATGTTTACGCAAACAAACATGTTCATTTTTTACATAAAACAGTCTTGGGTATAAGTTTTGCCATATCTTTTTATATTTCATAATTAATATTAATATCTCATATCAAAACAGAAACAGAAGTCCAAGATATATGGACATATCTATTTCTTTAAAAAAAATATATGCTTTACTATTTTCTAGTTAGAAGCAGGCCTTAATTATTTTTAGGAAACAAACCTGTAATAAAACTGTTCGAAACTGCTTCCACGTATCCTATCATTGTCTGGGCATTTAACCTTATGATCTTGGCTTTGGCAGAAACATCTTCAGGCCACTCAATGTTCACCTTATTTTCATCAACTTCTCCATCCTCGATTTTGTTGGCACAAGAAATGATGGATTTGCCAAGCATTAGAAGTTGAGAAACTGAAAAACAGCACATTTCAGATAGTCTCTGCAAAGGAAAGCAGCAAATTTGATTTTTCTCACTTATAAAATAAACACAAATGAAAAAGGAAAACTGAATTTTATAGATGATATTCAAATTCTGACACCAAATTCAAGAGTATGTTCGCATACATGAACTCCCTCAGAATGAAGAGATTCTAATCTTCCAGTAGTTCTCTGAATTATATCATTAACAGCTAGCCCAGCCAACACATTCGTAAAACTGCAAAAAAATGCAACAGGATTCATCACATACATTAACAAATCAAAGCAGGCTTCCTCAATCAATAGGGCAAAATGGCAAGCATACTTATGCAGTGAACACAAATGAATAAAAAACCAGAACTAATTAGGAGGGGTAACACAAAAGAGTGCTTTTTATAAAGTCATATACAAGAAGCAATAGAAATTCCTTGGCCCGCTTTCAATAATCCTATGATCTTCAGTCTGTGCTTAATATTATTGCGCTTCCAAACATTCAAATTAGCAACGTTGTGTATTTCTGAAGGACCACTTTAATTATTATTAACAAACAAATATAGAATATAATCATCCCTAATTTAATAAAGTAATCTTAATTAGAATTAGATTCCAAAAATTTTGGGATGTTACACTTCTCCAAGATGTTTATGTGTATGACAAATTCTTTTTCTTACCCTACTTCCATGAAGTACATTTGTAATTTCATTTTACTTCTTTTTTTCACACAAATATTTTTTTCAAGTCCTTTTTCTATTTTTTTTTTCTTACCCGCTACTTTAATGGTCTGATCAACCAAAGAATTTAATAGGACGACAGGGCAACATTTCTACACTGTTAATGCATCAAGATTAAACACAATATTAATATCATGGAATGATTAAGTTACCCTGCAGCCATTTCAGCAGCCTTGTTGACACTTGAATCATGTAAATTCTTCTTCTCATCACCGCTTCCTTCATTTTCTCTCTTTACTGTCTTTCCTTTGTTTAAATCAGCACTGCTTCCATCCATTTCAGTACTCAAATTAAAAATTTGTTGGACCTCTTTCAGTTTCCCATCATATACAGACTTTTGCTCTGCTGATAACTTTGCTTTTCTTCGGTTAAACAACAGGGCATAATGACTAGACAGAGCTTCCAGTTCCTGAGAGTATTGCATGTGAAATGATTTTCCAAAAAGCAAAATCTAAACGACCAAATTCAACATCATTAAGGTTTACCTCCAACTGCTCCGGACCTCCATAAATGTAAAAGCATCGATCAAATGTCACTTCCTCTAATAATTGATCCTCATCTTTTTGTTCTCCACCTTCTGTATTAGGCTTCTCAACATCAATTCCAGTTCCATTGTCTCCTTACCAACATATTCAAGCATTTGCATTCCCTTTGCAGTAAAAGCTTTTCCAGTCTGTAACACAACAAATACATAGTGTGTAACTATGTAACTACTAACTAGTGACAAATGATAACGATTTACAAATATCATCAGAAGATTGGCATGAGTATTTCAAACCTCTAATAGGGAAGTTGCATTAGAACCTGGAGGCCCACCTTGTTGTACGGATCCTGCAAGGTTTGATGCTGAATTCTCAAGCCTAGTGATCAGGGATCACAGCCATTATCCATATTAGTAGCAGTTACACAGGAAAAAATTTATATGATCCAAAGCAACCGTGTCCCTCATGATGTTATTAAAGTATTCAAAGACTCGGAACAAAATGCAAGAAAACAGAAAAAGGCCACATCTTCCACACACAATGAAAAGCTTTTCTCGGTGTGCAGAAATTTAGATTTTAGGAGTTGTTTAAATATAGATACTGTGCAGAAAAGCTTTTCTCGGTGTGCAGAAATTTATGCTACTTTAATAGAGACATGACTGAAAGAAAATTTAAGGAATACTGTGTTTCCATCATATAAACCTTATTAGTCATTGTTAAACCATATGTGAAACTATTAACAGAGATTCAAGAAATTTAGATTTTAGGAGTTGTTTAAATATAGATACAATTAGTAAACTAGTTATTGTATACTTGTATCCCTATCCGGCTATCCCACACCCATAATTCATAAAGGTCAAATCACAGCACAAAACACTAAGCCAAGAGAATGAAGATCAGTGTATCCCATAAGAACAGAGATGAAAATAATAAGTCAGAATTCATTAATCATAGGATGCTAATCCTGAACATTGAGAATTGGAACTAGAAAAAGGATAAATCTATAATATTTTCTGTATAGAACAAGACCAATGCATTGACCAATGCAAAACCAAATAACCAGAGAAACCATTTATAAATCTGGCTTATGTTTTTCATTTTCCCTCCTAAAGTGAAGGTAAACATCATAATACACTATTTACACGTTCAATAATAGATGTTTATTTCCAACAAAAGCTGAATATATATTTTGATTTGGGCCTGCATCAATTTTTATTTATCGGCCCAATAGTAAACACCTGCATTGCAAACATATAGGGTTAAGCATGTTTAGATATTTATCATTGCCCTAAATTAGAGAGCTCCCTTCCAGTCTTTGCAATATCAGTCAAACTAAATCCGGGTCAAAGCTCGCAGCCGAAAACAGTATCGACCACTCGAACCAACCAAAACGTGGGAAGAAGGCACATGAGCATCACGCCATCGGCTCCTTGATGCTTTCGGCTGTGCGCTTTGACCCGAATTTGGTTTGACTGACAGAAGCCGAAGGTTGAGACTTCAACTTTGGAGAAGGTTTAAAAGAAGATGACGAGGGTTTGAAAACCTTTTGCGGTTGAGGCTTCCTGGGAACCAGCACGTGTTTCTCACGTTCATCTTCGCCTTCGTCTGTGTCTTCGTCCTCGTCAGATGAAGTTGCTGCTTCTTCTTCCTCGCTGCTATCTTCTTGTTCGGGCTGAGGCCTGGGAACCTGCGATTCGTCGTCAGAGTCTTCAGGAGCGACTTGCTTCTGCTTCGCCATGGAAACTCCGAAATTCAGGAGGGAAAAAGTGAATTTAGGATTAGGGTTTGTCTTAGTTCACTCTCTGGACAGTGAAAGAGGATCTGCAGAAATCACGTGACGAGTTCAAATCCAGAAAAATATTTAGTACATCTTTATCAAAGACTTGCGCCGCAAAAGAATGAGTCAGGTGCGTAGCTTCTTTTCCAAATCTGTGAATCCAATTCTTTTCAGCGAGGAAGATGAGATAGGTATCTTGATTAGTAGTATGTGATGAACTGAAGAGTGATGATCAATTAATATATGGCTTCAAAATCCAATAAGGATTGGTGTTAGTGTAGTGTAAAATTTGATGTGTGTTGATGCATTGAACCTAGACATGTGTTTTTGTTTGTATATGGTGAGTAGGTGGTGAAGTGTTGGCAAAATATGCAACGTTAATTCGTTAAACAAAACAAAGGAAAAAATGAAGATAGAAAGAAACAGAATTATAGAGTAGAGATTAGAGAAGGCTGCACGATATCGTAGAGAATCATTATGATTTTGGATTTGGAAATTTCTTAGTTGGGTGTGACGTGTGCACATGCATGGCAAAGGTTGTCTACACTCTACATTCAAAATTTTAGTCTGGGACGTAAGTGTCCATTTTTTTTTAAACAACAATAATATAGATTATTTTACTTTCCATGCGGCCGTCAAATTTTCTTTTTAACTTTTTGAAAGTAATAGAAGTAAATTTTCATTTGAAAATAAGAAAATAGCATTAAAGAGAATAACTGGGATGGTTTTATGATTGTGGATAACTAGTTTTGAAAAGAATGATAGTTTTTCTTTTAATATAAATATTGAGAGTTATATTTATATAAGAGAAATAGAAAATGCTTTCTTTTTTGTAACAGTAAATTGTTATTGTTTTAAAAATTAGTAGTTTAGGGGAAAAAAGTTTGACACTAAAAGAAGGATTACATATGTTATCATATTAAGTTATTATTTACTATGGAAATAGGTAAACAAAACATTTAAAAGGAAGGTTTAATTCTAAATTTATTTATGGACTATTTTTGAAAAGTAGGAAACACAATTTACATACATGAAATTACTACTCCTAATCCAAAATTCTGAAGTGATAAATTTGGATATTCTCCAGATCACGCTTCTTGAAATCAGTGCGGTTTCTGTGAGCATAGAAGTGACCCCAGTTGTATTCTCTATACCTTGGAGGGTTTTTCTCATTCACCAACTCCTCCACAGGCTTCACCATAACCTTGTGAGATGGGAAGAAGAAGAATGGAATGGAGAACCTTTCTCTCTCTGTGTTCACCACCACTCTGTGCTCTACACTTTCATACTTGTCATTGCTCCAAACCTTTGTCACAAGCATACATATTCAATCAATCAAATGGATTTGAAAAACAATTATCTTAATTTAGACTCTTACCTGAACCATGTCCCCAACATTGATGATAAATGCTCCTGGGGTTGGTGTAACTGGGATCCATTCACCATCTGATTTTCTCTTAACTTGCAGGCCTCCAACATCATCTTGGGCAAGCACGGTTAAGGCACCGCTATCCTTATGGCGGCCGACACCGAGAGCTAGATCAGGGAACGGGCACGGAGGATAGTGATTGAGCCTCACCATGCTTAGCTGGTCCTTGAAGCAACCATGGAACTTGTCACCAGCCAACCCCAAGCTCAATGAAATCAGCTCCAACAACTTGTATGCTAGCTTTTCCACCTCCCTTGCATACTCCTCCAATGCTTCCCTGATCAAACATCATCTTCAATCTAAGAATACAGAACATGTTTACATCTAATTATAGTTTTTAAATGTAGCAATCTAAGTTAGTAAAACACCTAACAAATTCTTAATCACAAAGATTATTATTATCTTGTTTTGAAATTTTGGATTACCTGAAATCAGGAGGGGATTGAGGCCATTGGTTGGTAATAGTCCTGAGCTCTTTTTCATGGGACTCAATGAGTGGAACTTGTGCTGAGTTCTGAACAAGATAATCAAACACCTCTTTCCAATCCCTTACGTTCTTCGTATGCTCTCCATCATGGTACCCCATCGCATTCACTTCATCTCGTTTCACTTTCCTCTTCTCCTCCGTGCTTTGCTCGAAGAACATCTTCGCTGCAGCCTCTGCTCTTGAGCTCACCTCAGAGGAAATCCCATGATTGGTTACTTGGAAGAATCCCCACTCCTCGCATGCCCTTCCAATCTTGGAGATAAGTTCTTCTCTGCTTTGCAACATGTCTATAACTGGAATTTCAACAACTTCGACCAACTTCTTGTGGTGGTTGGCACGGTGTTCTGTGGATTGTATGAAAGCTGGGTCTATGTCTCCCATGTCTCTTCTCTTCTCTCACCGCACACTTGCCTGATTTGTGTTAGCAGTTAATAAGATAAACACAAATGTTATACTGTATAGATTTCTTCCTGTTTAGCATCATCGTACGTCGGTTGTCTTCAGATACATTGAATGTGGACCAGAATGTATCTGGGTACAAATGCGGACAAAATTATGGTAGGGCCATACTTCAACCTCAAATTTCTCGTGAACATTATATGATGAGTGATTCCAATAAATAAAGTAAATAAACAAAAATTAGATCCTTATTCATACACAAATTACACTCGAGTTCCAAATAAAAACTGCTTGCGAGTTCCAAATGTAGCGGCTACACATATAGTTAATGTACCATTTTATTACATGATTATATAAATCACGTACCTCAAGCGCATTGATGAACAGTGAGCATTTCTAAAATCCCTAAATTAAAGAATAAAAAAGAAAATGCTGTTCGAATGAATTTATAAGGACAAATTTGTCCAGGTACAGATACTAGGCTAAGAGTGAACCGAGTTCAATGAACATAGTGGAATGGTGTCTCTTATCGAATTAAACCGTGAATATTTACAAATAAAAACATGGGGGTTCTCAAGCAGCATTCATGGAGGTTGAGATGACTACGTGTGCAAGAAACTGCAACCCGTCCTGGATTTTGCTTATTGCTGTGGCTTGATCAGCTCGAAGGTGTTCAGAGAAAGTGGTGGCTTTTTCCGGGACCGATTTTTGGGGAGAATCTGTACGAGTCTCGGCGGGAGTAGTAACAACTTTAATGGCAGCTTGATAGGCCTCGGTTACATCAGATATGCCTGACAAATGCATCAAAAGTGCAAAAGGATGAGCATAACTTCATAAGAGTGACTCGGTAAGCAACTACTAGACTATGATAATATAACAGAAACAATGTAATTGTGATCACAATCAAATCAGCGAATAGCTTGCTTGGTTGAACTGCAGAACGCTGTTGGTGGCATTCCTAACATTACTTTTGCAAACAAATGTCAGGAGGTTCTATGGACACATCCGTTTCACAAGGCCTCACGGCAAAAACAAACAGGCTCTGATTAAACATAATTCTTTTTGGTATCTAACGAGAATGTTTACGCAAACAAACATGTTCATTTTTTACATAAAACAGTCTTGGGTATAAGTTTTGCCATATCTTTTTATATTTCATAATTAATATTAATATCTCATATCAAAACAGAAACAGAAGTCCAAGATATATGGACATATCCATTTCTTTAAAAAAAATATATGCTTTACTATTTTCTAGTTAGAAGCGGGCCTTAATTATTTTTAGGAAACAAACCTGTAATAAAACTGTTCGAAACTGCTTCCACGTATCCTATCATTGTCTGGGCATTTAACCTTATGATCTTGGCTTTGGCAGAAACATCTTCAGGCCACTCAATGTTCACCTTATCTTTATCAACTTCTCCATCCTCGATTTTGTTGGCACAAGAAATGATGGATTTGCCAAGCATTAGAAGTTGAGAAACTGAAAAACAGCACATTTCAGATAGTCTCTGCAAAGGAAAGCAGCAAATTTGATTTTTCTCACTTATAAAATAAACACAAATGAAAAAGGAAAACTGAATTTTATAGATGATATTCAAATTCTGACACCAAATTCAAGAGTATGTTCGCATACATGAACTCCCTCAGAATGAAGAGATTCTAATCTTCCAGTAGTTCTCTGAATTATATCATTAACAGCTAGCCCAGCCAACACATTCGTAAAACTGCAAAAAAATGCAACAGGATTCATCACATACATTAACAAAACAAAGCAGGCTTCCTCAATCAATAGGGCAAAATGGCAAGCATACTTATGCAATGAACACAAATGAATAAAAAACCAGAACTAATTAGGAGGGTAACACACAAGAGTGCTTTTAATAAAGCCATATACAAGAAGCAATAGAAATTCCTTGGCCCGCTTTCAATAATCCTACGACCTTCAGTCTGTAATATTATTCCGCTTCCAAACATTCAAATTAGCAACGTTGTGTATTTCTGAAGGACCACTTTAATTATTATTAACAAACAAATATAGAATATAATCATCCCTAATTTAAAAAAATAATCTTAATTAGAATTAGATTCCAAAAATTTTGGGATGTTACACTTCTCCAAGATGTTTATGTGTATGACAAATTCTTTTTCTTACCCTACTTCCATGAAGTACATTTGTAATTTAATTTTACTTCTTTTTTTTCACACATATATTTTATTCAAGTCCTTTTTCTATGTTTTTTCTTACCCACTACTTTAATGGTCTGATCAACCAAAGAATTTAATTGGATGACAGTTCAACACTTTTACACTGTTGATGCATCAAAATCAAACACAATATTAATGTCATGGAATGATTAAGTTACCCTGCAGCCATTTCAGCAGCCTTGTTGACATTTGAATCATGTAAATTCTTCATCTCATCACCGCTTCCTTCATTTTCTCTCTTTACTGTCTTTCCTTTGTTTAAATCAGCACTGCTTCCGTCCATTTCAGTACTCAAATTAAAAATTTGTTGGACCTCTTTAAGTTTCCCATCATATACAGACTTTTGCTCTGCTGATAACTTCGCTTTTCTTCGGTTAAATAACAGGGCATAATGACTAGACAGAGCTTCCAGTTCCTGAGAGTATTGCATGTGAAATGATTTTCCAAAAAGCAAAATCTAAACGACCAAATTCAACATCATTAAGGTTTACCTCCAACTGCTCCGGACCTCCATAAATGTAAAAGCATCGATCAAATGTCACTTCCTCTAATAATTGATCCTCATCTTTTTGTTCTCCACCTTCTGTATTAGGCTTCTCAACATCAATTCCAGTTTCACTGATTAATAGGTCCATCGTCTCCTTACCAACATATTCAAGCACTTGCATTCCCTTTGCAGTAAAAGCTTTTCCAGTCTGTAACACAACAAATACACACAGTGTGTAACTATGTAACTACTAACTAGTGACAAATGATAACAATTGATGAATATCATCAGAAGATTGGCATAAGTATTTCAAACCTCTAATAGGGAAGTTGCATTAGAACCTGGAGGCCCACCTTGTTGTACGGATCCTGCAAGGTTTGATGCTGAATTCTCAAGCCTAGTGATCAGGGATCACAGCCATTATCCATATTAGTAGCAGTTACACAGGAAAAAATTTATATGATCCAAAGCAACCGTGTCCCTCATGATGTTATTAAAGTATTCAAAGACTCGGAACAAAATGCAAGAAAACAGCAAAAGGCCATATCTTCCACACACAATGAAAAGCTTTTCTCGGTGTGCAGAATATGCTTCAAATCCATACACTAACGAAAAACAAATAGAAAGGTGGAAGAGAGAGAAGGAAAGTATATTTGAGAAAAAACCAAAAGATTAGAAGAGGCACTACTTAGTCTAGTAGTTTTATGCTACTTTAATAGAGACATGACTGAAAGAAAATTTAAGAAATACTGTGTTTCCATCATATAAACCTTATTAGTCATTGTTAAACCATACGTGAAACTATTAACAGAGATTCAAGAAATTTAGATTTTAGGAGTTGTTTAAATATCGATATGATTAGTAAACTAATTATTGTATACTTGTATCCCTATCCTACACCCATAATTCATACAGGTCAAATCACAGCACAAAACACTAAGCCAAGAGAATTAATCATAGGATGCTAATCCTGAACAGTCATAGATGAGTGGCATTGAGAATTGGAACTAGAAAAAGGATAAATCTATAATATTTTCTGTATAGAACAAGACCAATGCATTGACCACTGCAAAACCAAATAACCACAGAAACCATTTATAGATCTGGCTTATGTTTTTCATTTTCCCTCCTAAAGTGAAGGTAAACATCATAATACACTATTTACACGTTCAACAATAGATGTTTATTTCCATCAAAATATATGGAAGTATCTGTCAAGAGCAAATGACCTATAAGCGATAAATCATACCTCTGAACCAATTCAGTGCTCCCTCTCCATGCGTTTCCCAAGGCAGTCCATGCTCCAGAAGCAAATGTCTCAACAGAATTATCAAAAACCTTCAAGCTCTGCACTCATCATGGAGCTAACTATAAGCACTTAGTGCAATGTGCATAATTATTTTATTTAATAAAAGATGAATATAATTAAGACAAAAAGAATTAAGATGCAAGATGACAGGAGGACAAGAGAGCCTCCTTACAAGAGCACAAAGAAACAAGAAAAAGCTATTGACAAAGCATACAATAAACATCCACAAACAAAACTAATATTTGTCCCTAATAAAAATTTGCAACTTAAATTGTCAATTATCTTTCTCATCAATGTTGCCTATAATTAAATAGTCAAGACAGTATGAGACAAAAACCAAAACTTTCAGGTGGAGACCCATAAAAAGGATGTGCTAGAAGCTTCACAAACCACTAGTCTCGGGGATCACAAAGGGGTGTTTGTGAGTTGGGGTCTTGGAGCAAAAGAAAAGGAACGGAAAGGTTTGAAGAGTAAATTCCTTCCCTTCCCCTCTAAAACGTCAATTTTGAAAGATAAACAAAAGGGACTTCGAACATGAAACTTGCATATTTGCTCATGGCAGAGACATGAGATTCCACATAAACAGGCAGACAAGATTGCTAAAAATTGGTCTTATATGGAAATGCATTGAAGATCTGACATCTAAATAACAAATTAACAATCCCAACCCCATCCTCCCAGAAAAGAAAAGGGAAAGTAATCCTTTTATTATTGCCTGGCTAAGTAATGAATCTTCACTAGCTTTCTCCAATTTATCCAGCGCAGATTTTCTCAATTTGTCATCCTCATCATCACTTTCCTTTTCAGTAGGAGATTCTCCAGCAGCATCTTTCTCTGGTTCTGAATCCTCAGCACCGTCATGCAACTCCGCAAAGCTCTTTGAAGCTGTCTCTGCAACTGCAGCAGCCTGCATTTTGAAACCATGACCAATTCCAAGTGAATAAATCTGAATCCTCGTACCAAATTCATCCTAAACTTTTAAAGTATCAAAATATATTGTAACACTCTACATATTATAAATGCATCTAATTTTTCATTTAACATTATATCTTTCACCAACTGAAACATGTAGGATTATGAACATATAGCATTAGTCATTGGCAAATACCAATTTAGGCACACATATATTTTTGCCCTGTTACCAAAGACACTGCAATTTAATGTCCTTCGCTTCAATTCCCACGTTCTCATTTTATGTTGACGCCTATAAACCCTAATATAGTGTTCCCCCGGAGCATCGAAATGCTATGCAAACTGGAAAGACTTCAAAAATGACATACTCTACTAGTACCTAAATCAACATATATTAGAATCCCCCATTTGCATAATAAGTAACAAGTTCTACTAACTACTTCTGCCCTATGGATCTAAACAATGGACGCTTCTTAAATGTTAAATACAAAAACCGTAGCTTATATTTGGAATTGAACCATAACTAGAACAACAAATCCAAAACAAAATCACAGATTGAAAGAAAATGCATTGGAGGCGCTAGCAAAAGCGACATTTGATTTCGATACACACATTGCGAGAGATCTCTTCGGCGGCAACGGCAGCGGCCTTCTGAAGATCGGAGAGAAAGGAGAAGGACGAAAATCCCCAGCCTCCGGTGGCAGCTGGTGGATTGGGCTCTTGTCGTTCAGCGACTACTTTGTCTTCCTCGTCATCGTCGTTTTTCTTGTTGAGAGGCTGCGTTTTGTCATCCATTTCTACTTCGAATTTCTTAATAGGGATTGAAATTAAGAGTGAGATTCATGCGATGTGGAAATGGTAGCGGTGAGTATGTTACGTTGGTTTCGTTTTGGATTGGGATCGGAGGAAGAAGAAAGAAGGCATACGGTGTCGTTTTCAAGTGTTTCGGCGTATGGGAAAAGCCACGCACCAACCGACGTCGTTTTAACCTTGCAACACATAGAAAAAAAGTCTTTACAACATTTCCACGTAGGTCCAGAAAACAATCAAACAAATTTTGTCTACGTATCATTTCTCGTTTCGTTTTCAACTTTATTTGAAATTTAGTTACTCGAAAGACACGGATGTATTAACGGCCTAACGGGATAAAAAATAACGGGAACGAGAAACAGAGAAAGCTGCATTAACATTAATATAAAATAGCATTAAGATTCAGTTAAATTTGGATTCACATTCACGAAGTTCAACTTTGTATACATGTTTTTGATATTACAATGAATAGGACAAAGATGTTAATGGCATTGTACATTTTTTTTTTCTTTTAGTATCCAATAATAGCCGGTGGAGGAGGTGATCTGTATGCAGATCCAAAGTGTTGTGGGAGGACGACATCATCATCCCATGCTGGTGGTGGTGGCGAGTAAACTGGGGGTGGAGGAGGTGACTTAGTTGGTGGTGGTGGTGAGTATACTGGGGTTGGAGGAGGAGGTGAGTAAGTTGGCGGTGGTGGCGAGTAAACTGGGGGAGGTGGTGGTGACCGAGTTGGTGGTGGTGGAGAGTACACTGGGGGTGGAGGAGGAGGTGACTGAGTTGGTGGCGGCGGTGAGTAAACCGGGGGTGGAGGTGGTGGTGACTGAGTTGGTGGTGGTGGAGAGTAAACTGGTGGAGGAGGAGGAGGGGACTGAGTTGGTGGTGGTGGAGAGTAAACAGGGGGTGGAGGAGGGGACTGAGTTGGTGGTGGTGGAGAGAAAACTGGTGGAGGAGGAGGAGGTGACATAGTTGGAGGTGGGGGAGAGTAAACTGGTGGTGGTGGGGGAGGTGATTGAGTTGGTGGCGGTGGAGAGTGCACTGGTGGAGGAGGAGGAGGAGGAGAGTATGTAGGTGGTGGTGGTGGTGAGTAAACTGGGGATGGAGGAGGAGGAGGAGAACTAACTGGTGGTGGTGGTGATGGTGGTGGTGGTGAATGTGGTTTACTAACCTTTGGCTTTGGAGGTGACTTTTTGGGTGTTAACGAGGGGGCCTTATTATTATTACCACCTCCTTCTCCGTCACCACAAGCCTTGCTACAATCTACAGGCCGAGTTAGTACTGGCAAACACACTCTAGATTTCTTTTGATTCTTCCTTCCAGTCAAACAATTTCCTGAGTCATCAAAAACAGTTGTACTAATTGAACCCTTATAAGCAGCAACAGCAGCAACACAAGCTGGAGCTTCCCCGTTGAAGTAATTATCAGAGTAAGTGAAGTTCTTCAGAGAAGGTAATTGACAAACAGAATCAGACACATAACCGCTAAGCTCATTCCTTGCAATGTCTATAACCTCCACGTTCTGCAAACCCGTCATGTTAGGCAGAGTACCTACAAAATTGTTGTCGCTAAGATCCAAAACATTCAAATCCTCCATCATTCCAATCTCTTGAGGGAAGCAACCACCCAGTTTGTTGCCCATGAAGAGAATCTCATTCAACTTGTTCAACTTTCCAATCGATTTCGGAATGCATCCTGTGAACTTATTGTTAGCGAAAGTAATAACCGAAGCCTTGGATTTGCCGAGAGTGGTAGGAAGAACAGAGGTGAAACGGTTATTGTTCAAGAAGATTGCATCCAGATCCATCTCGAACAGTTTCGGCGGCAAAGACCCTTCGAAATCGTTGTATCTAAGATCCAGATACTTCATGTCTGACCATTTGAGAACCACGTTGGGAAAGCCACCAACGAATCGATTGTTACTTATGTCAAATTCGTGCATGAGAGTTAGATTCTCCATGCATGGAGGTACGATTCCGCAGAACCTGTTGGAATTGATGTGGAAAAGCGCCAAGTCGGTCAAGAGGCCTAACTCGCCGGGAAGGTGTCCGGCAATGTCAGCATGATTGAGGTCGATGCCGGCGACGACCTCGAGGGAGGGATCGTCGAGAGCGGGAGCGCAGAAGACGCCATTGTAGGAGCAAACATCGCTGCCAACCCAATTAGCGGTTGTGTTGTAAGGGTCAGAGTAGATAGCTTGTTTCCATGCTTGGAGAGCAACATAGGCATTCTTAAGCCTGTCATTGGCGAAATGGAGTTCTTCTAGAAGAAAGTGTGCATGTGAAAATGTTGAAAGAGAAGAGAAAGTAAAGAGGATGAGAAAAGAAGAAGCTAATAATTTAGGGTGATGATGATGAGCCATGGTTATGACCGACCAACCTTGGAAGGCCCTCCAAGGCTGCTTATGGGAATAGTGTAAAATAATTGATGAAAGGAATGGGTATTATATTGAGCAAAAAATAGTTTATTAGCTACTTTTGGTTCCGAATATATTGGAAATCACTCTTAGCTAAACAACAAATAATTAGCAATCCTCTTCCTATTTTAGCCATATTAAAAAGAGAAAATCTATTCACTGTTGTATGTGACCACGGTCATATAACCAAACCAACCTCTTATGTATAAAACAGATTAAGAACCACCTAATAACCATTAATTCGTTGACTTGGTCTTTCTTAATCAACAAATTTAGTGCTAATTTTGGATTTTGGTTTATAATCCCATCTGTATAAAAAAAAATGTAGTTTAAAGCACTCCACCCAAAAAAAAATGTAGTTTAAAGCAGAAGCTTAAAGAATGTTTTTTACCACAATAATATATGTTCACAGATCACATCCATGGTATAGAGATGTATATTTAATATTCATAAAAAAATTATTATTCAACTATGAATGACATATTTAATGACTGATTATATTATTTTGTTGAAAAAATAAACGAAATTATATATATACACACTAGTAATTTTGCCTATACCAATATTTCGGAATTATAAGTTTTTTTTTAAATAAATTGTATGTCTATATTAATTTTTTTAAAAAGTTAATGGTATCCAACTTTTTTTGTAATAGACGTTAAAAATTTTATCAAATTTTAAAAAATATATATAATTAATCATATCTTATCCCAATAAAAATCAAGCTCGATAAGATAAAAAGGCCCACCAAAAAAGGTGGCCTGTTCGACAAGTCCGACCTCTACAGATGGACACCGATATAAGGAGGCTAATCTTTACTTGCCCAAGACAGGTAACAATCTCCAGAAATCTTTTCTATTATCTCAATCTTTCTCGAAAGATAGATTCCAACAAACTCTAAAACTAAAGGAAACGGTTATCCGTCATGAAAGATAGAACTAATTCAACAAAAGTAGTTATCAACTCTACTATAAATATACAGGCACCCCCTCCCCCAAAGTATTACACACGTTCTAATCTACTAAAAGTCTGTCTAAATCCCTTGCTAACTTAAGCATCGGAGTCTCTTGTAGGTACCACCCCCCACTTTCTCACGAGAAACTCGAACAAGCGACACCTCGGCACCAAAGAGATTGAACGTTGTCATACTAATGGATCTGGACCTAACGTTTAGGTCCAAATCAATGTTTCAAATAACCCTCAGAACAATAGTGTTGTCAATAGCATCAACCCTACACGGACTTAATCATAGTTCTACAGTATATTGCAAAATACTTACCGGACTAAGAAAGAGTACAAAAAGACCGTAGAAACAAAATTCCTAATAAGCTTAGCAGAACTAGGGCCAAAAACTCTTGTGACCCAAGGAGTCACTTATGGTCAAATGACAAACATCTTAGGATGGGAGATGGAATCAACTCTCATAGTTCGGGGTTGCCTAACACTCTATCAGAGTTTTGGCAGATTAGGTCACCAAGTGTTGTTTGATTATCGACTGAGTTGTTTTACTGACGTCGACCAGTGATAGGTCAGTTGTCTGTGTTGACCGAAGCCAATCAGTAGTAGTTCGATGTGGGCTAATCGTACAACAATAAGTCAGGTAGGTCGGCAATGGATCGATAGATCGAGGTAGGTCAATAAGTGGTTGGTCAAGGCGCAATAAATCAATTGGAATATGTAGTCAGTCGACAGGCAGTTGGTCAAATAGGTCGACGGATGATCATCGGACGACATGCACGAGCGATAGGTAGACAAACTGTGGCTAATTTGGTATCGGAAAGATGGTGGCAGATCAATCAAGATTAGGAGGTAGCTAGTCGTCGATCGTTGGTGGATATTGATCATTGGATGATCTTTGGCCGATCGAGCTTGGTTGGTCAATTGGATAAGATAAGTTGTCGGGTTGTCGCTCAGTCGACAATGACAGTTGGTTTGAGTCTTTTAATGGATAGTCAGTCAGTCCATGGTCAATGTATATCATAGGTGGTTGATTAGTAGGTTGGCGGTCAATCGGCCAGTAAAGTTCTGTCGATTGATGGTCATTCGGTGCTATTGATATATTTTTTACCACTGTTATTTTCATTTTCTTTCTAAAATATTTCTTTTGATATTAATATATAAATGACAAATTATTTTTTTTATTTAAAAATATAAAATAAGAAAAAGATATATTGAGTGGAAAAAGGTAGGGGTATTTATGGATCGGATCCAATCCGCATATCTGCGGTATTTATCTGAATCCAATCCGAAAATTGCGGATATGGATCCGATCCGCAAGACTTTGGAATCGGATCCGCACATTAATCGGATCGGATTGCGGATTTTGTGTTAGTATCCGCATATCCGTGTATCCGCAAAAATAAAGAAATAAATAAGTAAATAATCTTTTTATGTTTTATTTCAACTAATAATTATCATATATGTTGTATTATTTTAATTTATTATTTAAGAAAATTATGTTTAATATTATTTTAAGAGTAAACATATTTAAAAGAAGAGAAAAAATGAATTTTATTGATATTTTTTTAATAAGCTTTTTGTGCGGATCGGATCCAACCTTAAAAGCTGCGGATATTGGATCCGATCCGATCCGATGATTTTAATGCGGATCAGATCGAAATTTTAGCCATATCCGATCCGATCCGCGAACACCCCTAGAAGAAGGAGAGCATATAGAAAAGAGATGGAAAAAGAAAAAAATTTAAAAAAAAATATTTCATTTTAATTACAATGAAAAAATGTCATTTAATATATTTTAATTGTTAAATTATTAATAATTAATAATAATACATAAAAAAGATAAAATGGGTGAAAGAAGAAAAGAGATAAAGAAGTAAAGATGGAGAAAGAGAGAATTTAATTTTAGAAAAAAAGAATTTATTTCAATTATATTGAATATTATGTGATATATTTTAGTCGTAAAATTAATTATATATATTTTAATTTTAATTTTAATATTTTAATTTAATTTCAATGAAAACTAAAGAATGTTATTTTCTATATTTTGGTTTTAAATTAATAATTAATCAATAACAATAATATATAAGAGAAATAAAGTGAACGAAGAGATAAAAGATATAAAAGAAGAAAAAGGAAAAGGGAGATAATTTTTTTTGTTTAAAATAAAATATTTTAGTTACAAAAAGAAATTAATATCTAATATTTTGATTATAAAATTAGTAATATATATATATATATATATATATATATATATATATATATTATTTTATGTGACTAATTTGCTAGTTATATGTAAAATATAAAAATTACATAGATGAATTTTTCAAGGAACGTTCAACGTATTTTTGAACTTTAAAATTACCAAATTACTAATAGTAGCAGCCCATATATTCCCTTTTAAGAAGACTATGTTTGGCTAAAACTATATAAACTGATTATTTAGTTGTAACTTCTAAGTTATCCACATAAAGTAAGTAAGTAACACACAACTTAATATATGTTATTACTCCATTCATAAAAATGTCTTTGATTGCGTTGATGTTAACAGCACCACTTTCTGACCGATAACTTAACAAAAGTAATCACAAACTAATGGGAGTTTGATTTTCATGTGCTTATAAAATGTTTTATATAATTATTTAATTACATTTGTTGTTTTTGATAACTGGATAATCTTTTATATTAAAAAAGGGAGAAAATAATTGAATAATAATTAATAAGTATAATATTAGATTAGGTGGACAAAGTGAACTCCTTCAAAGCCAACAAAAGAGCGAGGTTATCGCTGCGACTTTATACGTAATATATTTCAGAGGGAAATCAAATAACAGAGAAGAAGAAGAAGAAGACGAAGACGAAGAAGAAGAAGATGGTTAAAGATATGCCATCAATGGATGACATCTACGATCTCATTGAAGAGGCAAAACTTCGTTTTCTCTGGTGGTCTCTTTGCGTATTCGCCATTTCCTATTTCTTAACTAGTAAGCCATGCATTCCGTTTTCATTTCTTTCTTTTATAATGCCTATAGATTTGGAGTCTTTGATTCACATTTGTTATCATATCATGTTCTTCGATTCTCGAAATAGATACGAGTAAATCAATGTGGATGAATGTACCAGTCGCTATTTTGTGTGTTGTTGCTCTGCGTATTCTCTTGAACAAGGTGGAATTTCGATGGAGGCTCGAACCGCCTAAACCGCACACATATCTTTCTCATTTGGAGAGGAAACAGTTGTCCATAGACGATGCACGCCTCTCTACTTCGCCTCCACCGCCGAAATGGAGGAAAAAGATCGATTCTCCTCTCATAGAAGCCGCCTTGAATGATTTTTTGGATTTGATATTGAAAGATTTCGTCATGAATATGTGGTATGCAGACATCACTCCGGATTTAGAGTTTCCTGAGCAGATACGTGACATAATCATGGATGCTATTGCTGAAGTGACAATGAGGGTTAAAGACATGAACCTTGTCGACTTGCTCACAAGGTGTTTGATTTTATCCCCTTCTATACTTGCTTCTAGTAATTATGTGCAAGTTAGTAAGTTCTATTTCGCTTACATTCCAGGGACATAGTTGATTTAATAGGTGATCACATAGACCTTTTTAGAAGAAACCAAGCAGCCATTGGTGTTAATGTTATGCTAACGCTGTCTTCTGAGGAAAGGGATCAAAGATTGAGGTTGCATTTGTTGAATTCTAAGGAGCTCCATCCAGCACTAATATCTCCAGAGAGTGAGTACAAGGTGTGAGTACAGTGTCCCATGTTGTCTATTTTTGAGAAATATGTCTCATACTTTTTCTTATAGTTTCTCCTTTTATAGGTTCTTCAGCGGCTAATGAGTGGGGTATTAGCTACAATTCTGAGACCACAAGAAGCTCAATGTCCTGTAATTCGATCTATAGCCCGGGAAATTTTGACTTGCTTGGTGATGCAACCTGTTATGAATTTGGCTAGCCCTGCGTATGTTGTTGAATATCTGATCTCATTTTTTTCATTTACTTTGAGCTTCTCTTGTTAGAAAGATTAGCTATAATAATTCTTACTGTGTTTGATTGCCTCTTTATTTGGTACTTTTGAGGGTCGGAGGTGTTAGGATTTTGGATTGGCCTTGGTATATATTATAGGTTTGTAGCTAGAACTTATAAGAAGCGACAAGTTTAACAAATTTGAACAAGTAAGCAGAGGCCAAAAGGAGAAATATTAGGAGGATTGGGCATATTTGGTATCACCATGCCGATAGGAAGAGGATCAGCAAGAACACACGAGGCAAAATTAGTTCATGATAACAACATATTTGTGAAGAAGTCTAATAAGACTTAATAATGAGGCTAATAGTGAGTCTTTTCGGTGTTTCCCATGCATCATTTGCAATGATCAATTCCCTGCTAAACAAAATTGAATGTTTAAAAATATTATCACATTCTATAACTTTAGCAGTAAGTTATTGGACCACAAAATGCAAATGGTGTTATAGTTTGGACCATTTTTCCCCCTTATTTTTTTACAATTCAATGTAATTTCATTTGTAAAATATACTTTTCTTAATGCTCAGGTACATCAATGAGATTATTGAGTCTGTTCTACTTGTCATTAACGATGATGGTGCAAATTTGACTGGTGGTGGTAATGGTGGTCTGTCAACTAATATATCCACTCATAATCATGGCCATTCTGTTGCTTCTGGAGGTGGACATGATAATCATCCCGCCTCTGCAGAATGGGCACAACTGCTGGACGCCGCAACTCAAAGAAGAACCGAAGTTCTTATGCCTGAAAATCTTGAGAACTTGTGGACAAAAGGAAGGGATTACAAAACGAGAAAGAATTCAGAAGGAAAGCCTTCACTTTATCCAGTACATACAACCAGTTTAGATCCCCAGTTTTATGCTGGAAGCCCACAAAGAGCAGAATCTTCACCAAACCAGGACAAGGAGTTATCTCTTGAAGCCGGACATCGAATTGATGAAGTGAAGGATATGAAGGATCCCGTTTCCAATAAGTATAAAAGAAAACTCATGAGATCCAACAGCACTTCTGGCTTGGAAATCCAACCTGTTAAAGCAGGGTCCACAATGTCAGAGTTACATATCTCAGAAAATGAGAAGCATGGTGAGATCACTCGTGTTAAGAGTGGTTATGACACTGCTGTTAGAAGAGAGGGACAATCTGTTCCAAAGCCTCGATGTCGGGTATGCAATTTAGATTGTAAAAGTTATAGCTGATAAAGCATATACTATTTTCAAATTGCCTATGAATTTGATTGTTGTATGCTTTTACAAATAACAACTAATTTAGGTTTTATAGATGGAACTTCTTTGCACCACGAGTACTTGTTTTTATTTAGTTCGATTGTTATTTATTGCTACTTGTATGTTGTAGGTAATAGGAGCATATTTTGAGAAACTAGGGTCTACATCTTTTGCTGTTTATTCAATTGCAGTGACTGATGGAATAGAGAAAACATGGTTTGTAAAAAGAAGGTAGAAAGTTTGCTTCTTTCATTCATTTCTATAATAGTTTAAGTGCATATGCCATAGTCGTTTTAAATTTTATGTTTTCCAAACAAAGTGAATGCATATGATGAGTTTCAAAATCATTCCCTATTTATATTTGTGGCCTGACATCAATTAACCAAACTTTCTTTTTGTTAACATCCAGATACAGGAATTTTGAGCGCTTGCATAGATATCTAAAAGAAATTCCTAATTATACGCTACAATTGCCTCCAAAAAGGATTTTTTCCTCAAGCATAGAGGATGCCTTTGTCCATCAACGTTGTATTCGACTGGATAAATATCTCCAGGTATTCTCATTCCTTGACTACAACTCTTTAAAGAAATATTTCCTTTGTAATTTTCCAATAACTAGATTAATGCATCCGCTTTAGGATCTCCTATCAATACCTAATGTTGCTGAACAACATGAAGTATGGGATTTTTTGAGTGCTTCCTCAAAGGTCTGCATCTTCCTAGAATTCTTACCATAACTTCATAATAGCGAGTTTTATTGGCACAATGTGAAAGATAACAACCTAACAAACTATTTTTTGTTCGTATCCTTTGACTGAAGAACTATTCTTTTGGACAATCTTCATCAATGATGAGAACCTTAGCAGGTATATATAGTTTTAAAATTTTGAATGTTTGTTGCAGTTATGAATTGGGTTCTCTTTTTGCTATTATAATGGTGAATGAGTTGTGGAATTTTTATTGCAATATTTTTTTTTAATATGAATATTCATTTGTTATTATTTAATATGGATATTTGTTTGTTGTTATTAAATCTAGCTTTATTTTATTTTAGAAAATCCTCCTAATGAATTTTTACATATCCTGAAATTAGAATAGTGTTTCCATTAATGGCTTAATCAGAAGATTGTACTGAAATTTAAGGTGCCATTTTTTCAGAACCTTTCATCAGCCACTCGTTGCTTTTTCATCATATTAAATTAATCCTAATCTAAGGTTTTAGATTGGGCGTGTCCTATGTATTACTAATTCCATATGTAATGTTTTGAACTAATTTATATATTTGCAGTAAACGTTGATGATGCTGTTGATGATATTATGCGCCAGTTTAAAGGTGTGTCAAGTGGTTTCTTACAAAAGGTCGTTGGTTCGTCGCCCCCTACTGCTGAAACTTGTGCATCAGCCGCATGGAACTCAAACACGTCCTGGAATACTAATGTTGAAATTGATAGTAGCATTTCTAGGCAGATTTCTGCAGAAAGTGCAGCAACCTCTGATAATGAAGAAGGTGACAAAGAAACTAATTTTGATGGTGAAATATCAGAAGATATTAGGTGGCGTTTTGACAATGACTTGAACTCAAAGGGTTGTTCACCACAGGTAATAAACCATAGTAAAGAGTCTACCATCTTGGATCCAGATAGAAAAAATGACTCAACAATGGAAAGTAGGGTTGGCAAGGATCTTCCACCTACAAATTTCACTCCGGCTCATGATAATTTGGAGGATCGAGTTAGAGTGCCACCTGAGGTATGTTTCTGCACTTCACATCTTTGTTGACAAGGGTATAATATGCTAAATTATTGTTACTTATCATTGTTTGTATGCTTAGATTTAAACATTAATTGCAGACACTTACTTTAACCATTTTTGCAGTGGACTCCACCTAACGTGAGTGTCCCTATTTTGAATCTGGTTGATAATGTATTTCAGCTTAAGAGAAGAGGTTGGTTAAGGTATATTAATTCTCTATCTTGTATTTCAAAATTTTCAAGTCAGTTACTGTAATTGAACTATGTTTAGTTTACTGCCTATACGGTTATTTGTTTGATGTTATGAGAAATAAACAAATAAAAGAGATATGATGTAATTTTTTCATAGCTTTTATCCAAAACTTATTCTTCCTGGTTGTTTATGAGAAAGTTGTAACAAAATAGCTTTCTTTTCAGTTTCACTTGGATGATGGTGCTATCAAGAATCATTTACCATAATTTACTTATGTAACTTCATGTTTTATCCACCATGTGCCTAAATAAGCTAGGGCTTAAATAGATTTCAAAATCTTGTAGCTTACTAGGTGGAATCAATTACATGGTTTAAACAATCATTATGTCATGTCATGAGTTAAATCTGAAGATATAATTGATGGAGAACAGATTTGTTAGGATATTATATTCGATTTAAACACATTCATCGTATTTGTAAATTTCAAATTATCTTTTAAGTATTTTTGTTGTTCAATTATAACCGTCTTTTGTATATAATAAACGTAGTGGTATGACTCATACTAGATTTCAATCGACCTTTTCATTTAAAATGCCTTCTATTTCTATAATTAAGATAGCATCAAGATTATAAATTTAATATGCTTATGTTAAGATATTGTAAGATCAAAACAATTATTAATTGTTAGTGCTAGTTGATTTTTGTTGCAGAAGACAAGTCTTTTGGATATCAAAGCAGATATTACAGTTGGTAATGGAAGATGCTATTGATGATTGGATTCTAAGAGAGATCCATTGGCTTCGGAGAGAGGATACCATTGCCCAGGGGATTCGGTGGCTCCAAGATGTAAAGATTATTCAGCATTATTTTAAAATTTTCACACTCTCGATTTTTTGTACCCTTTTTAAGTTTTAACTTATAACACAGTGACATAAGATGAATACATGACAATAATAACATTGATGTTATCAAACAGACACTTACTTACTTGAACATCGGTCACTGTAACTCTATCCAGGAAAAAAAAGAAGTAGAATGGAAAAAATAGCTAACAATTTCTTGTGGTAGTGTTCCATTTTTTAAGTGGTTTGATCAAATGCAGATCCTGTGGCCTGGAGGTACCTTTTTCCTAAGAGTACGGACAGCCCAGATATTAATGGATGGAATTGATCAAAAGCCATTGCAAGAAACAAATGAATCTGTTGGAAGCAAGATTCCAAGAACAGAGTCAGGGTCTTTCGAGCAACAGCTTGAAGCTGCTCGTAGAGCAAGTGAACTCAAGAAACTGCTCTTTGGTTAGTCCTTTGTTAATTCTTTTGAAATTCTCTTAGATAGTCTGTTTGCACTTCTTTTCCCCCTTATTTTCTTCAAACTTGTATCCCTGTTAAAAGGAGACAAAAATGTTTTCCTACTGATTTTATTAATCTTACAAGTTTGAGAGGTTTCCTCTTGAACTTATTAAAATGTTATGAAAATCTTATAAGCAACTAGGGCTGGAAGTGAGTCAAGCCAGCTCATGAGCCAACTCGAGCTCGACTCGTTAACAGCTCGATAAGCTAAGCTCGTGAGCTGGTGAGCCAAGCTTGAACCTGGAATTGAGCTCATAAATTAAATGAGTCAAGTTTGAGCTTGGATAAGCTCAGCTCATTAGCTCGTGAGCTGGCTCGATTATATATATATATATATATATATATTATAACAATCTTAATTATTTAATATTTATATTTATTTTTTACATATAATTTTAATATAGGACATAAATAAAAAATTTATAATTTATTGATACATAAACAATATATAAAATTGATCTTTTCAAATATTTTTTAAAATATATAAGTTATAATTTACTGATATAGAATTATAGATTATGTATTTATGTTTCTCTTATTTGAGCCAGCTCGTGAGCTCGAGCCAGCTCGTGAGCTTTCGGTGAGCCGAGCTTGAGCTTAAAAAATAGGCTCGATGTTAATGAGTCGAGCCGTGAGCCAAGCTCAATTTTTGTGAGCCGAGCTTGAGCTTGGTCTAGCTCGACTTAGCTCGGCTCACTTTCAGCCCTATAAGCAACTGGTTTCATTGTCGCGGAGGAACCTTTTAAAATGTTATGTCACTCATTGTTTATAAATTAATTTTTCGGGTTATACTTAAGAACATTCTCAGAGTTGAATCGAACAGCATTTCCATTCTCATGATTCAAATAACCGCAACTTGTCATATTATAAAATATAAAGTTGCCTTCATTTTTATCAGATGGAGCTCCGGCAGCCTTGGTGAGCTTAATTGGTGCGAAACAATATAGACGTTGCGCCAGTGACATATATTACTTTAGCCAGGTTAAGCTCTTTGCCATTATTGCATTCACTTGTTTGTGTTATTTATGAACTATCTCTTCTTAATTAGAGTTTAAACCGTAGGGTAAAGAACATAAATAGTATTATATTCAACACTTCATATAAGTTAACTTCTTTCTATGCTTTGTCTTTTTGTTTTGTCTACTTGTGCATTTTGCTTATCTTAATCTAAACTAACAATTATGATGTGTCTTGTTTCATTCTAGTCTTCTATATGTGTGAAGCAACTTGCTTATGCAATCCTTGAACTTCTACTTATATCTATATTTCCGGAGTTGCGGAATGTTGTCATGAGTGTTCATGAGAATATGCATGTTCACCAACCTGTATAGACCTCCTTGTTGGCCATCCTATCGAATGTGTCACTTATGCTAAAGATCAGATCGTCATAGTAGGAAGACAAGACCATTTTTCCCCCTCTAGTGGTGCCATTGATATATGGCTTTATTTGCTGGCTACTATTCATTCTTTAAGCAAGAAAAGCTGCCATGATCAATGGTTTTTGTTTTAATTTACATCTTGGGAACATAGGGCGTAGTTTTGTAAACTTAGATTATGTACAGAAAAATCATTTATCTTGTTGATTATCAAGATTTTTGTATTGTGACAGAGTGAAATGCTTCTAATGAATATTCTTTATTCGTTCATAAATTTGGTATTTAAGGCTATGTAATGACTGCAAGAAACAAACAAATGATAGAAAGCGGGTGGAAAGAGGGTATGTATGTATGTATGAATGTATGCTTGTAAAAGAAGCACGTTTTCTTCTCAAACTCATATACATGCACTTGCACACTTTGACAGCACAAAAACAGGACCATTAGGTTGTCCTGTTTCACCACCACCCTCTTCATTTTGTGGCTCTCACTTGTCACTTCCTATGTTTAATTTGTCCTAATTGAAATCAAGAATTTTCCTTTCTTGACCAATGGGGGGACCAAACCAATGCATGCCAAAAAAACTCTTAATCAGCTTGCATTGTTAACATTAAACTCACTAAAGACTTATCTTTTGTTATTACTTGCTTCTTTTTTCCCTCACGACACTTCATTTTTAATTGTTGAAGATCTAAGAAGATTTTGAATGAGTTGATCTTATGAGGCCTAAACATAAATGAGTTTATTACAAATATAGGTGAAAACTCAGGTGCAGTTAATTTCATGTGAAATTGATAATTGAGAGATGTTAGATGACAATTTACTATTTAATCAAACTTGTCAAATTATTTAGCGATTCTCGACTATCAACTTCACATGAAGTTAACTATACCTAAATTTCTATCACAAATATAATATATGACATGATGCGATAACATCGTTTAATTCATATAGGCGACACACATAACAGATTCGACTTTGTTGTTGTTGTAACTGTTTATGAATGGCTAATATATATCAAATCAGAAACTCTTTAGAGCTAGCAGAGTTTAGCAATTTTGACCAGTATTTGGTAGCATAAACATCAAATTGTCATTAACAAATAAATTTTATTAATTCACGCTTCTGTACCAGAAACAATGGTATCTCCAATTATAGCCCCTCTGGGGTGTAAAATATATCTTTTCTCACCATCTCCATAGTATATGAGACAGATGTATGCATTTCGATTAGGGCCGTATTCTATGGTTACGATTCTACCATATATGTCTTTTTCATTCCAGCGAAAATCAATTTTGCAAATGTTAATATAGGTACAAAATGTATTGACTCGTCTATATAAACTTTGGTAAATATATGTATAAATTATGTGTTTCTTGTGTGCAAACTCCTATAAATATAGGTGCAAATTATTGTTAGCCAAGTATTGACTCAAAATAATAATATTTGCTGACCATATAGCATTGTTGATATCAAATAATCATCAATGCATTATTGACTCTCTCAATAATAATAATAATAATAATAATAAGAGTTTGTAGCAAGATTTTTAACTAGATTGTAATAGGCTATGGATTCTTCCACGATGCCACATGTGACAAGATGAGAAAATCATGAAATTGAATGAATATCCACCACTCATGAAAAATTTGCATTAGGCAGCCAATATATATTCTAGATTTTGAGTATATCCCAAGATTCCTATTCCTATTATTCCTATTCCGATTCCTATTCCTATTCATTCCCTTATATAAACCATACCATTTGCATTCCAACCTTCATTTCAAAACAGAAAACAAAGCTCTCAACAAATAAGAGAAAACTCTCAAGTGATTTGCCACAAAAAAAAATGTCTGCAATGGTAGAAGCATGGATGTGGGAGTTAACAAAGCTTAGAGAGAAAGTAGTGGCACCCAATAATAAAGCTAAAGAAGAGAAAGCAATGAAAAGGGAATCTCAAAAGGAGATGGTGGCTGTTCCGAGAGAGGTATCAACCATGTCAGAGGAAACTGTGTCTTTGCTTATGGATAGATTTGTTCCTTGCTGATTAATTAATTGCTAAACATGTCTTGTTCATTCTATCTATATGTATATGCCATAGACTAAGAAAATTGTAACGAAAATTCTGTTATTATGAAAACTACTATGTTTATATAACTCCTACTCCAATATCTGAATTATGATTTTTCACCCTTAAATCTTGATGAAAGTTCTCTGGTATTCACTTTTAGATTCTCAGATAGAGAACAACATTATACGTATATTATAGAAAGTAGAAACTATAACGTCATTGATTTAATTAGTTGCTCTTACTTTATTGGATAATCCAATTACAATCACCAAGCAAGAAACTGAAAAACTATTCGTGTAGTTTTCAGTAATTGGCATTTTTTCCTTCCAAAGTTTGTAATTAGTAACTGAAAATTTTCATCCCAACCATATCCTTAAAAGGATGTTTTGGTGATAATTGAAGTTAATTAATAAAATTATCAAAAAAGGTGGAAATTTCTATACATGATAAGGGATCATGTTTTACACTGAAAACTTTCTTTTTTCTATTTTTTATTTTAAAGAACTAATAAAATATAATAAAAGATTTGTTATTTAGCTATGCAAAACATAAAAGTTTTAAGTTAAGTTATTTTCATCTTAATTCATAATTTAAGTTTGCATTCACTGAAATATTAGAGAACTTGTTGTTCAGACAACACACTTATGCATGCACAAGTGGACATTAACCAAAAAATGAATCTACATTATTATTGACCTCTGTTTTTAACACTAAATTTTTAAATTAGTCCCTCGTATTCACAATTTATATCATTTTAGTTTCTCAAATTTAAAATTATTTATACTGATCCTGGTCATTTTTGGGTACGATATTAGTCTTTAGACCTTTTTTACTATTGAATCAAGCAAACTAAGTAATGAATTGGCTCTGACTTACTATACTGTACACATAGCTAAACAAAGTCGTTTTATTTTGGCACTTGAACATGGCAAAAACTAGAAGAGGAAGAAGAGTTTATATGATGTGTAAATCATTATATTTCCATTCATTCTCCAAAATGACTTCGTTTTTGTCTCATTTAGGATCTAAAACTAAAAGACGCTATTTAACTATGTGTCTAGCTTGGCAAGTCTGAGCTGAACTAGTTTAGCATTTCATTCGTTGACTCAAATTGAAAAGGACCAGGGATTAATATGGCTCATAGAACTGAATTTCGGGGACCAGTATAGTAAATTTTAAATCCGAAAGATTAAAATAGTAAAAATCGTGAATCTGAAGAACTACGGTAGGGATTTAGTCCTGCTTTTAATTAGACAATTGATTTTGAATACAGATCAGAAGAGAAGGAAAAAAAAAGTAAGAAAATGTACAAAGTGAATTTAAGGATTATAAGCATAATATGAAAGAAAATGTACAAAGTGATGAATATATATCCGCCGTTTTTTGTTTTTCAAATTTCAATACCCCATCTTGTTATATATTTTTCTTTCATTTTAGTATCCATGCTTTTTAGCTTGGAAGTTTAGATATTTCAAGAGGTCAATGTTAAAGTGTTTTTCTAGCCTGGATATTTTGTCAGTCGTCCTAGAAAATATCAGGTTTGGCATAGGAATATACATGGATATTTAATGTTTTTCATTCATTACTAAATGGCTACCATAACTATCATGAAGACAAGGACTAAATTGGCTTGTTTGTAGGTATCAGTATCATAATTAATTATTAATTAATTAATTAACAATTAATAATGGAAACTATCTCAATGGATATTTTGCAAACATGCTAACCTTAGTAAAATAAAAATAAAAAATAAAAAAACAACAATAACAAAAAAAGAAATTATGTATCTTCAATAGTAGTTCATCTTAAAAATTTGATTTGAACCGCTGAGCTCAAAAAAATTATTTAGATAATATTATGTAATTAAAAAAATATCAAAAAGTTATAATTTTTTACTAATATTAATTAATATTTTATTATTATATTATTAAAATTTAAGATTAAAATTTAGAATTGAGAGTTTAAAATTTAGATTTAAGATCTAAGATTCAATTAACCCTGTACTTTTTAGATATTATATATAAAAGTATGTTTAATGATTAAGTATTGGTCTAAAATTATAAATTTTATTGGTGATACAATTTCAGGTTATAAAATTGGCTATTTATTTTACCATCCACCTCTAGAGCTTTGCCCTAATTATATACAACAGAAAAAGTCGTGGATTGATCTATGGAAGTTGAACTTGCCTCACAAAATTCTCTCTATGGCCGGCTTTTCGTACTTGCTCAGATTCATCACCCCATCCCATCTATATCGCCAATATTCCCCTGCTGTCATAAAACAACAGAAACAGTCACTCATTGTTTGATCGATTGCTCTAAAATTAAAGAAATATGGTCTTAGAGTTATCTTCGTGACTGTCTTTCCCTTCAGAATTCTAACGACTTTTGGACATGGTGGACTGCATCAACAGAGATGCTTAATCCGTTGAAGAATGCTGACCGTAATCCTCAATTGCTTGCCATCATTTGCTGGAACTAATGGAAAGCTCGCAACCAGTTAATTTTTGAAGGTTCTATTTCAATGCCGTCTGCCATTCTAGTAAGCTCTGTCAAGTTGCTCCATGAGGCAAACTCTTAGTTTCATTCAATTTGATTTATCATTCTTTCTTCTTTAGGATTTTTTTTCGTTTTTTGACCATGCACCGTTGGATGAATACCTTCAGTGTATTGTTTTGAAAAATCTTCACCATTTATTATACTGTCCTACTTTTAGACATCTTTATATTTTATTTTTCAATAATTAATGAAATATAACCTACTATTTTTGGAAAAAAAATTGTGCCAAAAGAGTTAAATGATAAAAAGAAAAACAAAACAAATTTTCTATCATCCATTTCCGGTTTAATTTCAGCATCAGAATCTCGTATCAATTATCAAATAATGATAATGTGGTCTCTACGCCATCTCTCTAGCTAGAAGGAATGAACAAAAATGACAGCAAAGTATAAATTGGACAAATTCAGCAATGCCTTCATAATAATGTAATATATTAACAACCGAGTTACAATCTTCAAAATAATCATGTTTTGATGTGATTCATTTGAAGATATACAACTTGCAAGACCATGCTTTTTAGAAGATCGACTTGTTTCCTTTAATTTTTTCTCTTTTTGGTTGGGAGAAGAGTTGCTTTCTTCTTAAGAGAAAGTGAGAAAGTGAAGAAGTCCAAAAGGAAAAATAAAAGATAGACAAAAAAATTTTACATTTATGTAAAAAATACATGGATATTATCAAAGTTGTTTTAGTTATACACGCTTCCTCTAATCTCCAAATCGTTTGTAATTCACGCATTACATATAATATAAACTTTCTATGACCTTTACTCAACGTAAACCTTTTGCTGCAACTTAAACCTTCTTCTTCTTCTTTTTCTCTGCTTACGTTATAGGCTTCGCTGTTTTCCTCTACTCGCGTTTTCTTTTTTGTTCTTCTTCTTCTTCTCTACTCGCGTTCTTCGTTATGGATCTGGATTGACTTCAACCTAATTAGCTTCGTCGTTCTTCTTCTTTTTCGTTTTCATCTTCGATCAGGACTTTTGAATTGAAACAATGAATTATTCAACTTCAAATCAGTTGAATGAGGTTATTATGTTGAGACAACTAAGAAATGATTGCTGCATGCTATCACAATAATCTTAAACACTGAACAAAGTAAAAGGAGGCCACCGAACCAAACAACATTCATCTGGTGAATCAAAATCACAAAGGCCACCGAACCGAACAATGTTCATGTGGTAAATAAATGGTGATCAACTTTCAATCAACAAGAATAATATTTCTCCTCCTCCTTCTTCTTTCAAATTCGCGCATGTAGTCTTCTTCTTCTTCTTCTTTCGTTATAATCATCACCAACAACACCAACATTTTGCTCGGTTAAGTGGAGTTGTTCATTTTGATTCACTTGATTGTTAATGTGTTCAGTTGAGTCCTTGTGCATGCAGAAATATTTTTTTTACTGATTGAATGCTTATTACATTTATTCAGCACATGATTGGTGTTCGGTTCAGTGGTCTTGACCATTTCGGTTCACCTGATTATACTCAGTAAACAAAACATAATCCATTATATGAAATTAAATTTGAAACACCTCTATTTACAATTTAGATATTATCAATTCAATTCAGATTCAAAACATCTACATCCATTCAATTCAATTCAGTTCAATTTAACAATTGCATTCCATTCAATTCGATTGAAAAAATAATCCATTAGCAAAATGTTGGTGTTGTTGGTGATGACGATAACAAAAGACGAGAAGAAGAAGAAGAAGATAAGGAGGATGAGGAGAAGCAGAAGAAGAATCTGTGTGCGTAAAGAAGAAGGAAGAGGAGGAGGAGGTATACATGAATTTGAAAGAAGAAGAAGAAGAAATTTTCACTCGTCATTAATGCACGTGACTCTATTTGGTTTTGGGCCAAGTTGGCTACATGGTTACATGGATGTGTAGCGCGCTCCAAAAATAAAATAGCATGTGTTTTATTTTTATTTTTTTTATTTTTTGGTCATGAGCATATGTGTTTTTAGTCATGGAAAAAAGGATTATGGGCTTAAATAAGAGTTGCTTTCTAGATGTTGCGTGAAAAGTTATGGGCCTATGTAACCCAATTCATCAGTCCAATACACAGGATATTGCAAAAATTCAAATATTTTTAACGATTGTTGCACTCTTTATTAATTAAATAAATTTTAGTTTTTATTTATCATATTTAATAATTTATATCAATAATTTAAAATTAAAATTTATTAAAGTTTAAAATTTAAGAATATTTTATTTTTTATTTTTTTATTTTTAATAACAAGTTAATTTTTAAGAAGTATTTTTTTTTGTTTCGTCTTATTATTAGAGGAATGATATATATATACCTTTATGTAAACTTTTTTTTATACCTTTTATTTTTTTATATTAAGAGTTATTAATAAGAAATGAGGAGATAAAAGATGATCTTTTATATTGTAAATGGAAGATAAAAAAATATAAAAGTATATACAAATATCATTTTTCTCTTATTATTGGTATATTTATTTTGTATTTCGTTAGTGCCTTGTTTGGATATTCTATGCCTTTCAAATTCAAGAAATGAGCTACAGAGCTACACAAGATTAATCATACATTAAAAAGCTGTAGATGATAATGTATATAATATAACACAACTAACCTTATAAATTACATCAAACAAGTTAGTCTACGTGCACGCCAAAATCAATCATAGTATAAAATATATGTTAGAATATAAATATATATTAAAAATAAATTAAATTACACATACATAAATATATTGATAGCTGATTTTAGTGTACAAATAACATTTTTGAATAAACTAATAGCATTCACAACCATGGTACATACTACATAGCCAGAGTTGACGTTTCCTCAAACGCAATATTTAAGGTATTTATCTCTTCAATACATACATAAAGCTTTCTTTTGTCAGCAATTAAAACAAAGAATGTCGTTTTGCTTTCTTAGCTTTTCCGTTTTTGGCACCTAGCTTTGTTGAGTAGTTGTCCAATGTCCAAGAATATGCATATATGAATGTATGTAATATTATCTCTCAGTATATCAGGCTACAAATAATCCCTTCCTTTGGGGGCAGATGCATGAAGTATGTAACTTTCTATGCGTCTCAATCAATTAATGGAACCTGGAATTACCATAACACCCTCCTCTCCAATAATGGACCATATACTAATAACAAAACCATTTGTACACCATGCAATCTTAAGCCCTTCTCAACAAGGAGAACCAAGAATGTTATTCCAAATTTCCAATACTTAGTTTAGCTCAATTGTAGGTTCACACTTGTAAAAATATGTTTGATTTATCATTAAAGATGATATATAATATGTTGATTACTTTGAGAGAAGTTTTAATTATCTTTTCATGGCTCCACAAAATTCAAAAGATAAGATTATAGACAAAAGTAGGCAAAATTTTAGACAACACTTTGAAGGTTTGTTATAGTTTTGTTTTCCTGTGGTATCTTTTAATTCAGTAGGGTAAAGATTGGAATTGTGATTAAAGGGACAAATAAACTTGAGGAGTGTTAGGAGGCAGTAATTTTTGTAATTTGTAATCATCAATAATGATTTTAATGGTGTAAGATTGGTGTAAAATTTTATCCAATGATTTACTTTTCTTTTGCTGATTACATGCTATCCCTAAACTTTTCCAATAAATTTTGTATGCTAAATTGCTAATATACTTAGTTACTGCACCAAGTAATTAAAAACATGATAGAATTCATTCATAAATTACGTGTTAATTTTGATTTAATGAAACGATAATAATCTTTCTTTATCCTGTTATTGTTATTATTAATAACACTAATTCTTGCGGGGGCCGCCGTGACTTCCAGCGGCGACTGAAGCGGCGGCACGTTATCCAAGACGCGCCAGACCTTGACGGAGTTGTCCAAGCTCCCAGTGTACACCATCCACCCATAACTTTCCTCTTCTTCTTCAACTTGTATAGCTGCAATGCACTTAACTGGTCCACTGTGACCGTTAAGAACCGAAAGCATCGCGTGTTTCCCACTCTCCTCGTCTCTCTTCCACACGCAAACGCTCTTATCGGCGGACCCACTCACCACAAGGTTCCCCGCCACCGCCACGCAGAGAACCGCAAGCTTGTGCCCTCTCAGCACTCCCTCCTGACAGAATCCATGCTTTTTATTGTTACACCTTCTCATTCCCCAGAACCTCACCACTCCGTCGGAAGATCCGCCGTAAAGCACCATGGACCACCGGTTGACCGCGAGTGCCGTGACGGCACTCTCATGATCCAACAAAACCTCTTCTAGAACGTGCATGGTGATCCCTTTCTTCCCTTGGTATTCCCTTCGCCACATCTTCACCGTGCCGTCTGCAGATCCGGTGAAAACATAGCACCCGAACGCCGCAACGACTGCATTGACGGCGTCGGAGTGCGCTTCAATGGATTCCAAGAATCTGGAATCGGAAATGCTCCATACCTTGACGGTTTTGTCCCAGGAGGCGGAGTACAAGAGGCCTTGGTCCTCGTCGAGGCTTAGACTCGAAACGGCGTCGTAGTGCCTCCCCTTGCTCTTCGGTATCACGGAGCTCTTCACGTACTCTCTTAGTGTCGGTAAGCTCCCTATGCGCCTGTTTTAGAGTTAGTTATAAACAAACTAAGTAGTTAAATTCATATGAAGTTAATAGTTGAAAATTATTAGATAATAATTTAGTCAAATTTATTTTTGCGTTATTTTTACCTGTGGTTGGTTGGGTTGGTTCGGGACACCTTCCATATTCTAATCTTTCCGTCTTGGTGACCGGTGAATATTATTTTGCCGGAAATAATTATAGACTTAACTAAACCGCTTCTTGATTTGAAGCCGGTAAAGTCCTTCAAATCTTTCCAAACCCTAATGTTCTTGCTATCGGAGCCGGTGTACAGCAAGTCCCCAGCCACCGCCAGCGAGTATATATGCCCTTCTTCCCTTACCAGCGACCCGACCAGCCCGTTTCGCACCGTCATCAAGTTCTGTTTCAGATGCTTTGGTGGCGTAGACGGCAAAAGCCATGGCGATTTGTTGTAGGGAGAGGTGTTACCTTGGTAGTTCAATGGTGACGTCATGTATGGAGAACCGACGGTGGAACTGGTGGCGCCCGAGGCGCTACTCGGCCGCTGACTCCAGTAGTCTGAATCCTCGCTTTGGAGGTCGTGTTCGTGGTCGACGTGAGGTGATGACGGCAGATCGGAGTGCAATAAGACTCCAAGCTTTGGCCGGTGTAACGTTGAGCTTGGATCAACAAACATGGTAGAGACTTTCGTGTTTGATTGTAGTTTTTAAAAAATTTAAGAATTAAATCAAGATCTTATTAATAATTAAAAAAATTGAAGAAGAGGAAGAGGGAGAAGAAAAGGATGAGATTTGTTTCAGAGAATGGAGAGGTGAGATTGGATTACGAGGTTATATAAATAAAAGGAAGAGAAATGCATGAATGTTGAATAGAAGAGTAATAGTGATTGGGGACACGTGGCGGTGCCACATAATGTGTGGTGTATTGTAAGTCCGGTATGAAGAGGTAATGCTTGGTTAGTTAGTGGTTACATACAGAGTTTTTGTTTCTCTTCGGGATAATCACAATTTCTTTGTATACGTCTTTTCAAAATTAAATTTAGCTTCACTTTTAACAAATTGTTTGGGAATTTGTAATTACACACTTAAAATAGTCTTTTAGTAACAAAAAGAAAACAAAGTATATCTCTTTGATTACAAAGAACAACGCTTTTTCTTTGTTTTTTTTTCACAAAAAAGAAAAAGAAGAAAAAACTCCGTTATTTAAATTTAATGAGTAACTAATAACAAAGGACATGCACACACAATATGCATGGTATAACAAAAACCAAGTCTCTTATTAATTTTATTTTGTTTTTTCAGTGGTTAAAGGATTGAAAGAGAAAGTTTAGGCCAGCAAATTTTGTGATTTTTAATTATTAATTAATTATTAATGATATTTTTAATGGTGTGAGATTGTATCTAATGATATAGAATTATTCAATTTTTTTATGGTTAAGTAATAACTAGAATTTAACAAAAATATTGGCCTCTAGCACTCCTCGTATTGAAAAAGTGGATTCTCCATATCCATTTAATATAATGTATTTACAAGAGTTATGATACGTGTACATCAAAATTAACTATTAAAATCAGCTACCCATATAAAATACATGCTATAATATAAATACGCATTAAAAAAACTTAAATCATACATATATTTATACACAAATATATTAATAGTTAATTTTAATGACTGATTTTAGTGTATAAATAATATTTTTGTATTAACAAATAAATACGTGAGCATAACATTTGAAGAAAACATAATTGTTTTATTGTCAAAAGATAGATTGCGTTTGCCGGAAAAGAAAGCATATGGACCATGCAAAGCACATCATAGATTACATTATTTTAGTATTGAGGTAAGCAATCGTAGATATTAAAAGCTCTTTGTACCAAACATTTCACCAACATTTTGACTTTAGTAGCTGCGTTAGGGCTTCACTTATCTCACCGGATTCTTGCAGGTGTCCTTCCAATTCTATCCCACATTCCCACCATATATATAAATTAAGCTTATTTTTTTAGATATGAAAAATATGTGTGTTGTGTATTATTGTGGAAAATGTGGATGTTAGATATGGATGTGAAAACAGCTTTTTTTAAAATAGGAATAAAAAAATTGGACCAATTTTTTTGTAAAAAAAATTAAGCTACAGTCCGATTAGTGTGAAAGATGAAATTTAAATTTTGGTAAAGGTAATTGAATCCTCCGATTTGTATTTAAAAAATTGGACGGTCCAATTTTTGTTCTTAACACCATAGCATAAAACACCTATACACTCCATATATGTGTTCTACAGTATTTTTCTTCTCACATCTAAATTAAAAAGTGTATAAATTATGCCTACTTTCATTAAGTATTTATATATAAACTAAAAATATTTTAGTTACGTAAACTAAATCAAGACTTATAACTATAATAATGGACTCTTATATATTAAAATAAACTTATAGTTGTTATAATATATAATTATTGTACCGAGTTCTTAGATGAGATGGATAGTGTATCTGCGTAAAGGTATTTATTTATATATGAAAATGCCATGCATTATTGAAGATGCCTTTGTTATATATTGAAGTGTTTAAAGGCATCTTTTTAATAACTTAAAATGGCAAAATCTATATACTAAATTGGTCTTCAGGGAAAAAAAAGTTAAACTTACTAGAAAAGTAATTAAAATGTCAAGAATAACATGATGCTGACATTTAGAGACGTATTAACCAACAAATGCCAGTTATTACTCATAGTTTATTGCCAAATAATAAACATTTCATGAAGCTATATTAAAAGTGATAAAAGGTCACGTAGCTATAGTAGTATGCATGATTCTTAAAATCAAACCATATATTGTTAAAATGACAAAAAATAATAAGAGTAAACGCTTCTCACATATGCTAGGTCAAAATGACAGCAAAGAGGATCATAAGAATTTAGATGGTGTTAATTACAAGGATGACACTCATCAGATTAGTGTCACGGGAGTGGCTAGAAATTTGTATTGGACACTTGGCCAAAAGATGTGGCTTTTTTTTTATTATTTTGTTCTAGAAAATGGCTTACATATATATATAAAAGATTAAGTGGAGTTAACTTTAAGTGAAGTTTATAGTTGAGAGACATTAAATAGTAAATACAATCTTATATATTTAAAAATTTAAAAATTACAAATATAAAATTTATATTTATATGTTTAAAAATTTAAAAATTACAAATATAAAATTTATATTGACTGAAGATTAATTAATAAAAGATTTGTGTACCCAAAAATTAAAATTATGGTGAAAACTCAGGTGCAGTTAATTTTACGTAAAGTTCATATAAAAAAACCGTTAAATAATTTGACTAAATTTTTATCTAATAACTCTCGATTATCCACTTTACGTAAAATCGATTCCAACTGAATTTTCACCTAAAATTTTAGGTATCTAAACTATATTGACTAAATATAAGCGAACTCTTATCAATTTCTTAGATTTACCAATTCCGAAACAGAACTAGTGGTGAGATGTATATTCTTGTCAATTACCTTTTACATTTCTCAAAATGCATTAAAAATATTAGGTTTATATGGGAAATATATGTGATTGCCATGGCTTCTTTACGAAGCCAATCTTAGAAGTTAATGATAGGGTTAAAAATATGGTGTTGAGAATGGAGTTGAATTAGTCAATTCAACTAGATTAATTAAAGATTGATCATTTGACCAGTTCGATTCCACTACAACATTTTAAGGTTGAGGCAACATTTAAAAAGTGTTGCCTAAAAGCTGATAAAAAGTTGCTTTTGATCTATGGCAACACTTTTGGACCTAAGGCAACGTTTTTGAGCGGCGTTGCATATGCAGCCGTTGCCTTAGATCAAGGCAACACTTTTTTGTTTCAAAAGCAACACTTTTGAGAGCAACGCTTGGTAAGTGTTGCCTTTGGTTGAAAAACAACAACACTTCAAAGGTGTGTTTGAGACAACACTTTTTCAGTGTTGTCTTTTCTCTTATATTTTGGCCACTCTAAAAAGTATTGCTTATTTGCAATAAAATGCAACCCTTTTACGTGTTGCTTATAAGTTTGAATTCGCAATACTTTAAAGTGTTGCCTATTAGTTATAAATATGCAACCCTTTAAAGCATTGCCTTTTCTTTTGGATATGCAACCTATACAAGTATTGCCTTTTCTTTTGAATATGCAACCTATACAAGTGTTGTTTTTTCTTTTGGATATGCAACCATACAAGTATTGTCTAATATTCAAAATATGCAACTAATAGAAGGGTTGCCTCTTTGGTAAAAATAAAAGTTACTTTTTAATAAAAATACACAAAAATAAATTATTTAATAAATAAGAGACAAAATAACTAATAATAAAATTTATAAAAGAGACAAAATAACTAATAATAAAATTCTAATTAAAATAGATATTAAAAGGTTTAATTAGTATTTGAAATACATGTTCATCAATAATTCTCAACAAAATAATAAAATTTTTATCTAACAATAATTGTCATAACAAAATAGTAAGTAATATTTATCAAAAAAAATATCAATTTACTTGCATATTTTATATCCATGCTTGACTTTTCTCATATGCTAAATCTGCAAATAATACACAACAAAAAAGTATAGTATTAAAACTGAAAAATTATAATAAAAATTTCTTTATGATATTAAATACTATAGATATAAAAGCAAATTACCAGCTCATACTTTAGGATCTTTATACGAGAGGAGAAGCAAATTAAAACATGTTTAAAATTAGCAAAACAAATTAAAATATGCCACTCAATCACAAATTACAACAAATAGTACAGGTTTCAAATAGTTGTGAACTTAAAAATATCTCCGGAGAAGTCCTCTTGACCTCATTTAAGACCATAATTATCAAATTACTTTCCCTCGTTTACAATGAATGAATTAGCACGGGGTGGTTTCTAACATCTGATGCAAGCAAATAACGTTAGATTAATATATCACTCAACAGGTTGTGCTAAAGGTTAACATTGTAGTAAAGAAGTTAAAGAGTGTGTAATACCTAGGACTACTTTAAAAGCTTCTCAAATAGTACCCTCTGAGATGTTGACAAAGGGTTCCTACCCACAACAAGTGTAATCAACACTGAGAATTTATAATAGTACATAATTTAAGACATAAGTTGAAAACTTAATATTGTGAATCTTTTTCCAGTTAAGAGAAATAACCCAAGGGCCAAGGCATCCCATCGCGTAGCCTTAACTCCCAGATAAAAATGTCATTATCCAGTGGAAAGCAAACATGAATGATTGAGTTCACTATATCATGCAGCTTCAAAACTTCAATTAATAAGATACTATAATCTGTATTGGACAAGGGAAGCTACAAGAACAGAAATTACCATGGACTCGTGCAGTGTTTTTTTTTAAACCTTCTCTAATGTAACAACAAGAAGCAGATTTATTAAACTTATAGGAACTTTCTGCGGACTACTCATATCTTCATCACCACACTAATTCTAAAGCCAATCCCGTTGGATATATTGGTTAGAGAAGACCTTAAACAAACCTTAAAGGTTGTAATTTACAAAAGATATTAAATCCAACAGCATCAATAAATATAATAGCAAATCTTAGACTTCAGATTCAAGCATACTTATTCACAGCAGTTTTTGCAAGACACCCATCAAAATCAAATGCAGCAATTTTAGGAAGAGCCAAAAAAATAGAGAAATATAGAAATAGTTAAGAGGATAAGAATTAAGACCATAACAATATAAACATGATAGACTTTCAGTTTTTCACCATTAGACACTAAAGCCATTACTAGGTCATCAAATAAACAAGAGAAAGGGAAAATCTTACCTTGTAGTTGCTCTTCACTTCAGAAACTAAAAAGTTAATTTCCTCTACTGCTTCAATGTCTGATTCACACAGCTGCATGCAATAAACATGAAGAACAAAGGGAGTTAACAGCTTCAATGTCTGCTTAATCAAATTCACAATTCTGACATGTGTGGAAACACATGCTTGCCTTCCTTCACTTTGTATCCCTGCCTTCATCTTTTTGTATGTCCTCTATAGCTTTATCAACCTATCAAAGAAGTGTACACACAAACAGTCAGTAAAATTTGAAAAGAGACAGGTTTGATTAAGTTCAATAACACAGAAAATTGGAAAAGAAAGAATAACTCATTATACTGGCATCACAAGTTAACTTTGCTCTCCGACATAATCTCTCTCAACATTTATATTTGATTTGTTTTTTAAAGAAATAATGGAAATCTCACCTTCTTTTGAGACTTGTCATGTGCAGCTACCAATATCTTCTTCAAAGCTTTCTGGTCAGTACTCTGAAGAAACAAAAAACATGCCAAACTTCACCTCAATAAAGTTGATGCAAAATTCTCATCATAAGCTTCAAAATTCAAATTGCAATATTAACAAACTTGACTCATTTTTCATTGGTTGCATCATACAAAAATATAAAAAAAATGTATATTTATAAATTTCTTGAAATTTTGGGAAAGGGGGTGGGGGGATGTTCTTAAATTGAAATGATAACGTTAAAAACTTGTTTCACTGATTAGAAAACTAAAAGAATAAACTGTTGCAAATATGATAATATTGAAAGGCTTCCTTGGAGCAGCACATAAAATAGCCACTATTCACTTGGCAACTCTTTGGATATGAATCCAGTAGTAGGATCAGTTGTGCTGTGCAAGCCAAGGAGGCAAACTACTTTTAAATAACATTTATCTACATAATATTATTTGAAACAAGCAGCAGCACATCACATAAAGACCAAATTTGTATGAGCAGGCACAACTACCAGCCATAGGTTCAGCAAGCATTAGAGTCTCTTCCGAAGCTCTTATTAGTACATTACACGTTTGGTGTTTGTATATTAGATTATACAGTGAATATGAAATGGAACTTGTGGAGGTGAACTTATAATTCAACTGAAATGTTAAAGGAACCAGATATATGGCATTCAAATGCAAGATTCTTGGAAATAATATTCATGTGATGTGATCATGCCTAATTGTCTGATAAATTCATAACCAATCCCTGTTGCAATCATCTTCCTAGTTCAGCACATAATGCAGTGTGCATGCTTGTGTTTATATCACAATCAGTGTTTGTGATATGATTCTACACCAGAAGCTTCAACTACATATAAAAAGTCTAATTACTTGTTGAAAGCTATACTTAAATTACTTGTTGAATCACAATCCAGCAACCTAGCAAGCAACAGATCAAAACAGTAGAGTAAAATCTAATTAAGCTGATAAAGATTGCAATATTAAGAAGGAAAGAACATTTCAAACAGTGCGATCAAGACCAGAATGAAAGGAGAAATTACGAAATCTTACAGCCATCAATCCCGAATTGGAAAATAGTGACCGATTTTAGCGACCAACTAGATTGGCTTTGTCATCGGTAGCTAAATCGATCACTAATTGGATTAGTTGGAGGGGTCCTAGGGTGCTTCAAAGCATTTGGCAAGGATTATTAGCAAGAAAAAAGAATGATTATATTTAGAAAATAAATAGAATGTTGATAGTTAACGAACCTTTACTGTAACGGTGGTTCCAGCATTCCCTCGAAGCCTCTGTACTGCAGCTTCACTATCAAGGCCATCAAGCCTCTCCCCTGCATAATCAACATTTATTAATAGAAAATCAGTTGTTTCTCTTCAGACCCATAGTTTAATCCCCAAAATAGACTTAGACAAGCCCAAATTTGATGAAATGTCGTATCAGAAAGAAAATGTTTAGCAGCATAAAGAAACAACCCCAGGATTCTATATAAAGGAACATCTAAGCAATAAGCTTGCTAATTCTGGCATCTTTAAATGAATAGCTTCATCAAAAAGAAAAGAATGCAAATAAGATATTTATTTGATATCATTTATCTCAACCAACTCATCCCCTTGATGAATACCAGCACGAGCAGCTGGACTGCCTTCAATGCAGGATAAAACAACCTGTGATTTCAACTCGAAAATCAATGTGTATGTTACCAGTTGATATTAAGAGATAATATTGTTACAGTAAGAAACTCACGAAGCAGCAGATGAAAAGGTTCAATTGAGTAAACTGAAATGAGTTTCAAGAATGGGAAGGCGAAACCAAGTTTTCCTTAAGCGGGGGTAAGTCTCAATAGCATAACAATTGACCTCAGAACAATCAGCACAAATTTTTAAAGTGGTTCGCTGCAGATCACTAACCAAATGTCCTTGGTACTCCTGGCAGCCACAACACTGTCCCCGGCGGCCACGAACACGGCTGCGCAACTCAAAACAGAACCAGATAGAGCGGCGGCAGCCTACAGCAACTCCGGTGAGCTTCCTCAAGGACAGTGGTGGTAGGAGCTTCGGCGGTGCTAACCGAGGCTTGACGGCGGCAGGAACGGCGGCGGTTGAAACTCAGCAGCAACGGAGACCAGGCGTGGCGGCGACTCCACACGCGACGGTGACAACGACGGCTTCACCTCCTCCGCGCGCGCTCTTTCTTCTCCGTCCGTGGCTATGGTTCGCGCTCCCTTCCGTTCGCAGTTCTGTTTCCGACGCGGCTCAAGGACGATCGGCGGCGACGACCAGATCTCCAGCGACGGCAACGAGGATGCACGACGGTGCCTTCTCCCTCCCAGTCCTGGCTTGCGCTCGTCACTCTCTCCCATGGCTCCCTCCACGAACGCGCTCTCTCTCTCTCCACGGTCCGACAACGACGCGACGGCGGCTGTGAGGCACAGCACGCCGGTGCGATCTTCTTCTCCGCTCTCCTCTGCTTTCCCCAAATCTCTCTCTCTCCAGTGATGGCGGCGACAGGACGCAGCACGGTCCCTCCTCCCTTCCCGATCTCCCTTCTCCCTCGGATTCCCCCCTTTCTTCTTTCTTCTTTCTTCGTTTCTAATTGTTGGAGTTAGGGTTTCTAATTGAAAATAGGACTTCCAATTTTGTTTTGAACTATAAGGATTTAAATCAGTAAATCAGTAAATAATATATAAATTATAAAGATGTATTTTGTATTAAGTTAAAAGAAGGAAAAAATATTTTTTGTTAAAATATTTAGAAGGTAGGTCAAAATTTTAAAGAGAAAATTTTAATTTATTTTTGGCAACATTTATAATAAGAAGTTTATTAAAAATTTAAGAATAACACTTATAAAGTGTAATATATAAATATCATAAATGTTGCTTATTTAATTTACAAAAGCAACACTTCTTACTTGTACTTTTAATTTATCAAAAGGAATAGTTATGATGTGTTGTTAAAAAAGAGTTGCAATAGCTTTATTTTTATGTAACAAATATTAAGTGTTGTGTTTAATTAGTTTAGACAACACTTTTCAAGTGTTATTTGTAATATATGTTGCAATAGCTAAGAAATGTTGTAGTGTTCAAACAAATAATTAATTATAAAAAATTTTCTCAATTTAACAACTTATATTATTCTTCATTGGTCATTCCAACAAGCTATTTTGTCTGTCCCCATTTATACTAATTCCCAATGTAACAACTCATTTGAAAGTAGGTCCAAATTAAAATATTGATTGTTGCAATTATACTACTAAAACTTTTTTTATTTATTGTTAGTGCCATGCATGCATATATACATTTGGTTGAGCCTAGACTTCTAATTTCTTGCTTTGATTTGTCACTTTTTATGAAGTAGAAATAAAATTAATAAACAACATACAAATAATATCGGTAAGTTATTGGCTTAATATATATATCATTGATTAATTTTCTTCGGTGTTTAAATTATGAGAGCTATTTAGATAAAGACGTCTAAAACATCTTTTTTTAAAGATATTTTTTAGTAATTAAAATTTAATATATATAATCAATTAAATCGTATTATTTTTGTCAAAATTAAGTTAGACAAATTAATTTGATTAAAAAAATGATAAATTAAATCTTAAACTGATCTAAATTAATATTATTTTTTTATAACAAATAATTACAATACCTTTATTATAAAAAATAACTAAAATATTCTTATTATATATATTAATTTTAAAAAATCTAAATTTTAGCCATTTACTTCTTGACGTCATAGGATTAACATTTAGAATTTTCAAAATTTATATATATAGAATAAGAATATTTTAGTTATTTTCTATAAAAAAGAGTATTATAGTCATTTTTTATAAAAAGTAAATTTAGACCGGTTCAAAAATTAATTCACCATCTTTTCAATCAAATTAATTTATCTATAACTTAATTTGATAAAAATAACACAATTTAATCGATTATATATACTAAATTTTTATTATTAAAATACATCCTAAAAGAAAAACATTTTAAACTACTTTATCTACTTCCTTAAATTATTGGTTCATTAGTATCATTGATTAATTTCCTTTGGTGCATAGTATGGCTGGACAAGTGTTTAAAGGAATAGAGTTTAAGTCAGACACGTGTCGGCTGCCTAAACACTCGACAAAACACAAACGTTGAGGATAATGTTGTACATGTTGTGATGATACATTCATGAATATGGATGAAATCAATCAAATAATAATTGCAATTTTTAGGGCTATCATTATTCTTGAGCCTTTTGGAATTCTCAGTTATACATATAATAGTTGACAAATAAAGCATATAGCTAGGATTATTTGAAGTCAAATTCAAACATAGATAACAACCTTAATCAAACGTAATTGTGTTGTACGTTATAACAATGACATGAGATAACACTCATTCTCATCTATTGCAAATGTACTTCACGTATGGTGTGATAGAATAAAAAAGGACGTGAAAATTAGAAAGAGCATTATTATTATCAATACTAAAATTAATATATAATATAAAGTAAAAACTCAGGTGCAGTCGACTTCACGTGAAGTTTATAGTCGAAAGCCGTTAGATGAAAATTTAGTCAAATTATCTAACGGTTTTCAATTATCAGTTTTATATGAAATCGACTGCACTTGAGTTTTCACCATAATATGATGACAATATTTGACAAACTTCTTCATTTGTTAGTGTTTTATCACATTTTATTAGAAACGCATAACTAAATTCAGTGCTGCGATCTTAATTAAGGAGGGACTTGATTTTTCTTTCACCCTCAAAAACAAGTTTATTGTAAAAAATTTTCGCATAGGCTTACATATTCATAACAATATTTTACAAAGCCCTACTAACCTACTTGTTTGTGTGTCTGTGAATGCGTTTTTTTTTTTTTTGTCAGTGCATGGTGTGTGTTTATGCATGTGGTTATTTGTTTATTTATTTTGGGTCTAACTATGTATATGATTTAGTAATCTTTTCTTGGACCCGTTATTTTCTACGATCATTGTGTTTAAGTACGAATAGGCCTTCCAAAAATCCATAGTTCAACAGATCAGAAGCCCTAAGGGATATTCAATTTTTTTTATTTTTCTCATCAAGTATTTTTGGTCACATATTGACCCAAAAACAAAAAAGAAATAATTTCACTCCTTTGTTGAACTTAACGAACTATTATGACCGAAAAAAAAACCGAACTATTATGACCAAACCAAAAAAAAAGAACTATTATGACTACGGTAAACTTTGGAAATTTCAATGATTCAATTAGAGGTGTGCATGACCCGATCCGATCCGAAGACCTGGTCCGAACACTTTAGAGACTAATTTGGTGTGATTTCGTCGGATTTAGGGCCGGGTAAGGGTCTCAAAAATAGACTCGGTCATTATTTCGGGTCACCCAAACTCGGCCCAGTGGCCCGGTCATCATACACAATTAATATTTTGTGTTATTAGTGATAGATGATGGCTATTCTTATATGAAATTTAAGTATTGTAAATCTTAATATATATTTTGTGTTATTAGTTATTATAAGACTATAAGTTAATGTTTTATGTTTAAAAAGCATAAGATTTTAGACTAATGCATAATATTGTGTTATTTGGATTGATTTAAATATTTGGTGTTATTATACAATATTAGTATTGATTATGGTTATGCTTTAATTTTAGAGAAGAGTTGGTTCTTGTTATATTTTTCTAAGTAAATTTTACGATGTCAAATAATAGTTGGAGTCTTGGAAATTTGGATATTTTCACATGCTAGCTTATAAAAAGGTATCAAGGTAATATAATGTTAAAGGTCCGGTTTTCACCCGATTTTTATCCGGTATAATCGTGGCCCAAAAGTGTATAAGTTTTATCGGGTTTAGGGTCAGGTTCGGGTCTAATAAATAGGCCTGATATATATTTTGGGTCGGGTCTGAGTCACATCAAACTCGATTTCACCCGACTCATGCACACCCCTAGATTCAATTTGATGATTAAGTATTTTCTCATATTCTAAAGAACACGTTATAAGGAGGAGAATATTAATTCCTCATCACTCATTATAATACATTAATATTTAATAACTCAATTTTATAAGGTTAATTATTATATTATAACTATTATTCTACTATTAAAAAAATGTTATAATATTTTTTTTTTTTTGCACCAGGGTATCCATTAGGCCGGAAGCTCAATGACTAATCCCTCGGGTACTGCAGAGGCAAAGTGGGCGACCCTCCCAAGCAAGCAAGCTCCATTCCCATCCTCCAACGAGTATCGAACTCGGGAGAGATGGTTAAGGGACACAGACCCTCATCCATCTGTGCCAACTTGCGTTATAATATTTGTTGAGCTAAGTTTAATTTTGGGTTTTATAAATAATGACAAATATCTCTTGGGTTAAACCCCAAATGTGTTTAATGTGTATGCTAAGTGCTATAGGTCTACTTATAAGATTGCTTCAGCTCAAACTAGTGTTGTGTCAGCAACTTAACATGCTATAGCTCAACACTTAAGGCCATAGTGCATCAGCCCTTTGTATTTGAATGGGTAACTACATGAACCAAAAGAGAGAGTACCGAATGGAATTGTGAGAACAAAAAAGGAAAAAAACAACAAGGACGTGTGTCAACAACAAAGACAGTTGTAGTTCTAACAAAACAACAAGACACAAGGACAATTTCACTACACCAAGGATATCAGCAAGATACAATTCATAATGTGAAAAAGCAAAACACAAACTTATAGAAATAATAGAGCAGAAAGAAAAAGTAATGCATGCTAAGGATGAAAGCAAATTCAAGGATAGCAGAGATGGTGGAATGGTTCCTCAACCAGTAGAAATAGTAGAGCAGGATGAGCAAGAACTGCATGCCTTCAGAGACAGATCTAATGGGTAGCTGGGACAAGAAACTAAAAGAGGCAAATTAGAAAGCAAGTTGATAATATAAGGAGCATCATTTCAGCATTTGAAGACAAGAAAAAGAGAGCAAATTCAGAGCATCGTTTCAACTTTGAGCTGAATTCTTTTTCTTTTACTTGAGCTTCATTTCTGATTTTATTTGTTATGACTATCTTGAATCATCTTTTGTATTGAGAAAAAGGCTAAAAATGTGAGTGAAAAAGCCATGAGAAAAAAGACAAAAGGTGCATGAAAAAGCCACTGAAATTCTGTGTAATTGAGTTATTGAACTAAGATTAGTTCTTCTTACCAAGTTGGGTTAGCACTTGGTGAGTTTGAATCTGTATAGATTCCCTTTTCAAGTTGGGACAACACTTTGCGCGGTTGCTGAGCTTTAGTGAAAAAAACTTAGTGGTAGATACTAGTTGAATTAGGTTGTAATTCAATAGTATTTGTGATTATAATCAGTGGATTATAGTGAAAATTCTACCATGGTTGTGATGGAGACTGAACGTAGGATTCATGGCACTTAGAATCCGAACCAGGATACATGCTGGTCTCTTTCTCTTCTTCCCTTCTCTATTTTTGTTCTGCACATAAGACAAAATAAAAAAATCTCCTACATTTTTAGCTTCCGCGAAAACAGATCTTGAAACGTTTAATTTTGAGCTAACTTGATTTAACCTACCCCTTCTTAAGTTCAAGTAGTTCCATCAATATCAACTACATATAAATCTAAAAACATCATATGAACATATGATATACCACAATAAAATATCAAATAACTCATAAAAATAGTAACTCATTTTTTTATATAAACTTAATTTAAAAAATAACTCATAGCCTCTAAAAAAAATAAAGAAATGAGTTCATGATATCACAACCTCACAATATATATATTATTTTAAATATAGTTCTAAGGTATAATCTCTAATTAACTTAGTTCTTCTTACTATTCATACTAACTTGAGTATTGGCGTCCTTGTAAGAACACTCCCGCACCATTAAAAATGACGAACTTAGAACATTGAAAATTCGAAATAAGAAGATGGTGTCAGCATCATATCTTCGATTTGTTCTCTACAATTTTATTCAAATAATTCTTAAATTAAAAAAAAAACAAAAATATTTATGAAAAAAAACCATCTATGCACTTTGACTTATATGCTTCCTGATTGATTCTTCCATAATGATTTCTAGTGGATATTTTACTTTTTTTTTTAATTTCTTCTTCTTTCTATTCAATATTATTGTCGTGAAATAGTGAATATTCAGATATTTAATTTAGATTCAGTATTTCATAAAATTGTTTTTTTTTTATTAATTTAAATCGATAAAAAACACGTAAATTAAGAAAAATTTCCGTGAAGTTCTTAACACTTGGATTTTGTGGTAATCAGGTGAGAAATTCCTACAACGTGGGCCACTGGACTTTATTTACACTCTTTTTCTTGTTTCTGTTTTTTTAAATTAAAATTTATCTATCTTGTACTATAAAAAAAATATATTAAAATTACAATCGAAATTTTTTTATTAAAATTATAAAAGAATTAAAATTTTAATATATTTATTTATATTTATTAAATAAAATTTTTTAAAAGTTTGCTAACGTGGAAAACGCAAAACACGCTTTCTTCGTGGATCGGACATATACAATAACTTTTGGCTTTAGATACTATTAACAAAACTTAATAATATCACGATCAGAAAAAAAAATTAATAATGTATATGATCAATATTGTTAGATGAATTTAATATTAAAAAAAAGATGAATTCATAAGTGGATTAATTATTCACTTTTTTATTCTCTTCATCTTTTCTGTTATAACTTTTTTCTTTCTCTCTGCCTATAAAATCATTGTCGGACACAATAGATTCACTTATTACAAATATACAATATTATTTGAATGCATTTATTTATAGCTATTTGAAGTTTATGTATATCTTATCTATATATTAATTAATAAAAGATGTGGCCAATTGTACAGCAAAAATCAAATGAATAAGATATAATAAAAATAATATGAATATTGCTAATAAACATTTTAAATAAGGTACTAGTTAAGATTACTTATTTAAGATAGTTGTATGTATTCTTTATATGATAAATATTTTGAAAAATTTAATATTTCAATACAAACACCTTACCAATGAATTTGAGATTGTTTTTAACTAAATCCAAATAATATTTTATAAATTGGTACTAATAACAATTCTTAGTAGCTGGCTGGCATCAAATGATCTGGCCCACAAACCCAGAAACCCTGTCTATTACTTTTCTATTCTTTATTTGTCACGGGCACTAAAGTACTAAACACATTCCCTCTCAATAATTATGCTCCCCTCTGTTAATTATTTCAAATGTTTTTTTAGTCATATAGATTATAGTCTTTGGTGGAAAAGAATTCAGAAACGTGTATATGCAATCTAACATTTTTCAGGATTCGACCATTATTTTAAGAGGACCATAGTATTTAATTAATATTAGCATAATGAATTAATTAATTAAATAATTAGTGCATTTGAGTCTTGATCGTACCCTGGCCCAACACTAAGGTAGCGTTTGTTTTGCAGTACTGGGATAGAGACTGAGAAACTGAGACACAGTATCATGTTTGTTGGTTCAGAGATTGGTACTAAAGTTTCTGTCCCCAAAATTTCAGTATTTCAGTGCCCCAAAATGTAGGGACACAGGAGACTGATACTTTTAGAAACAAAGACTGAAACTCTAATAACATTTTATACCTAAAATACTCTCATTTTAATTAATTAATTCCAATTTTATCTTTTGTGTAAATTAAATTAGAATTTTATTCTTGTTTCAATTTTTGTCTCTCACTTGGCACCAAACAGAATACTAAAACTTATTTCAGTCTCTATCTCTTAGTCTCTGTCTCTCAGTCTCAGTCTTTCAGTATCTGTCTCTCCACCAAACGCTACCTAAAGTTCAGGTCCAAGCTAAAAGTCCAATCTAAGGATTGTTCCCATTCGACACCGACATTTTCTCAAGAAGTCGGATCTATCCTCGACTTAAGGAAGTCGCGAGTAAAGATTAGCTGGCAGATAACACCCATTTAAAATAAGTAACTGCCCCTAAAATCTCTCAACCTACATATCTCAACTTTTCTACGATAAAGGGACGATTATCCTCCTTAAAAAGTGGAATTACTCAAACGGTTGTTATTGAATCACCATTATAAATACACTGACACCTCTCAGATATCACTAAGTTCTAATATTCTCTAAATTTATTTAGACTCTTCCTCCATTAGACGATTGGGCCAACCTAACAAGTCCAACCCATTAATTTCTGATTACCCATCGTAACAAGTCTATCATTTTGATAACTTACAACTTAATTTTGAGATAGAGTAAAAATTGAACGCAAAGTTTTATACTGAAATAATAAAAGGAAAACAAATATTGCTTAAGCGAATTCCTGAGATTTAATGAGAGTCATCAACCTGATACATAAAATAATTTAAGAATTGATTTAGTTTTTAAAATTTAAAATATAAGTTAGTTTCATCCTTTACACCATTTTCGCATTGACGTGGTTACTACTATGGTGTTTATACGTGGCTCATTATATATAATGCATTGATCAATGGAGGCCAGAAGGAAAGCCTTAGGGGGTTAGGAACGATGGCTGGCTTTCTCAGCAAATATTCATGAATATATATTTTGTTTGGTTTATTTGAATGAAAAAAGGTCACACAAAATTGTCTTTAATAGTGAAAAACAGTCGGTTATATTAGATATGCTAAGAGCTTGTAGTTTGACTTATGTTTAGCCTCGTAAATAAGTCTTAATGGTTAAATTCTAAATTTTAAATTAAATATAGTGAGAAGAATGCGAATTTATAATCTTTAAGATTTTTATTCACTAGATTTCTACCAATATGGTAAACGTAAAAAATACTACTTAATAATCACTTATTTTCAGATGTATAATTTTTTTTTAACTTTACTTATTTAATAAAATTTATTATTTTTTACTAACACTTTATTATTAGTTCATTTCTTTTAAATTAATAATTTAATGAAAAAGTGTAAGGAGTAGCGTTTTTATTAAAATCTGATCAGCACTTAATCAACAGAAGAAAAGTGAATAATTTCACATCATTAAATAAAATTTTACATTATTAAAAATATTAATAATAACTAATTGATAATTATAAATCATAAAATTTACTAATTCTTAATACTCTTTTAATTTAATAATATATTTTTATATTATATTTTTAAATATTACTACCTAATTACTTAAGTTTACTAATTTCTATCATTTCTAGTCGCATTTTATTATTTTCACTACATTTCGGGAGCTAGCTAAGGTGGCTGGCATGCACGGCGGCATGTCCGTGAACCATATTCTTTAGTTGCCACCTCGACGGTCGACGTATGCAGCAGCCAATAATAGGCATCACCACTGACCAAACCAGTTCTCAGTTGATAATTATTATCCTCCATCAACTTGCTATTTCTAATATTAATATTTTCTAGTCTCAGGGGATTAATCATAAATAAATAAATAAGAAAGAGAATTATAGACAATGACCACTAACATGTAGCTGCTACTTCAAACATATATAGATAGGACCATCTATCATTCCCACTCCATTATTAGTATCAAAATAAAAACAAAAATAATACACCATTTCGTAGCCTGCCCTTAACAATGGCTTCTACCACTACCAACAAGATTATCAATAAGCCACTCAGAGCAATCCCCGGAACCTACGGCCTTCCCTTCTTCGGACCCATCAAGGACCGCCACGACTACTTCTACCACCAAGGCCGCGACAAATTCTTCCTCTCCAAGATCCAAAAGTATAACTCCACCGTCATCCGTACTAACATGCCACCTGGCCCCTTCATCTCCTCCGATCCAAGAGTCATAGCTCTCTTGGACGCTGTTTCCTTCCCTATCCTCTTCGACAACTCTAAGGTTGAGAAGCGCAACGTTCTTGACGGCACCTTCATGCCTTCCACCTCCTTCACAGGCGGCTACCGCGTCTGCGCCTACCTCGATACCCACGAGCCCGCCCACGCCGCACTCAAGAGCTTCTACATCAGCACCATCGCCTCCCGGAAGCAACTGTTTCTTCCTCTCTTCCGCAACGTTGTTGCCGAATGCTTCACTGAAATCGAGAACAAGCTCTCTGCCAAAACTGCAACTGCAAACCTAAACGACGCCGTCTCCTCCGCTTCCTTCAACTTCATGTTCCGCCTCTTCTGCAACAATAAGGTACTTATTCTAACTAACTAACTGAATCGTTAGTTCGTTTCACGTGATAGTAATAACCAACTAAAAGAACCAGTAAATTTTGTGATTTATAATCATTAATTAATTATTATTAATATTTTTAATAATATAAAATTTTATCTAAAAATATAAAATTATTTATTTTATTTTTTTGATTAAGTGCCGAACAAATTTTAATAAAATTGCTGTGATTAGACTTTTCCATAACCAATTCGCATTCTTTGTGTTGTTAATTGTTAAAAGGATCCTGCGGAGACGAACCTAGGTTCAGAAGGGCCAAAGCTGTTTGACACGTGGCTACTGTTCCAGCTGGCACCACTGGCGACCCTGGGGCTGCCGAAGATCTTCAATTACATAGAGGATTTCTTGATCCGTACGGTTCCATTCCCAGCTTTCCTGGCGAAATCGAGCTACAAGAAGCTCTACGAAGCATTCTCGGCGAACGCGGGGAAGCTTATAGAAGAAGCAGAGAAGGCCGGGATCGAAAGAAGCGAGGCCATTCACAATATAATATTCACGGCGGGGTTCAACGCGTACGGAGGGTTAAAGAACCAGTTTCCAACCCTGATGAAGTGGGTGGGTTTGGGCGGCGAGAAGCTCCACAAGGAAATAGCGGCAGAAGTTAGAAGCGTCGTGAAAGAAGAAGGAGGCATCACGATAAACGGTGTTGAGAGAATGAGTTTGGTGAAATCCATTGTGTATGAAGCTATGAGGATAGAGCCTGTAGTGCCGTACCAATACGCGAAGGCGAGGGAGGACATAATAGTAAATAGCCACGACGACTCTTTTCAGATCAAGAAAGGGGAGATGTTGTTTGGGTATCAACCCTTCGCCACGAAGGATTCTAGAATATTCGAGAAGGCGGAGGAGTTTGTGGCCAGGAGGTTCGTTGGGGAGGAAGGGGAGAGGTTGTTGAAGTACGTGGTGTGGTCGAACGGGCCTGAAACGGAGCAGCCCGGGCCGGAGAACAAGCAGTGCCCGGGGAAGAATCTGGTGATACTACTGTGCAGGGTGTTTCTGGTGGAATTCTTCTTGCGTTATGATACTTTTGAATTTACATACAAGGATATTGTTTTGGGTCCAAATGTTACCATCACTTCTCTCACTAAGGCCTCTTCTACATTCTGAGTTATTCATCTCTACTGTACTTTGTGAAAAAACCAGCTACTTTGTTTTTCTTTTCATTTACTATTTTCTATTAAAAATATTATTTGTATATTAAAATTAATTATTAAAATTAATTATCAATATATTTATATATAAATATATGTAATTTATTTAATTTATTTTTAATAGTTAATTTTGATGTACATTATTTAATATAATTCATTTTCTATGTATGCCTGCCTTGACAAATCTTGAATGAAGGTACTCTCACTATGACTTCTTGTAAAAAGTTAAAAGTAAAATTTGTGTTTGTGTACAGGAATTTACTTTTATTGGAATGCATGCTTGATTAGTTTGTTTTGTTTTTTCCCTTTTGATCGAGTCGATAATGAAGGCCAGATGTAGTGTGCATAAATAATCATGATAGCAAGTTGAAGACTTGAGAAATAATGTTTAATTAATAATATAATTACATAGTTGTAATTTTTTTTAAGCATTATTTACAATAATTGGATTCAACGAATCTATCTCCCTTGCAGCCATGATTTTTAACGTTTTATGTATGGAAAAGTACAGGGAGCTAGTGGAATATTTGTATAATGCGTACAATAGAAGTTTAGATAGTATTAGAGATATAATTATTAGTGTTATCTTTTTCTATCAACTTAATTTTTTAGGATGAGTAACATCATGACATAATATCAAAATTCTAATTTCGGTATAAATATTTCATTGACTCCCTAGCGTATATATATATATATATATATATATATATATATATATATATATATATATATATATCTTAATCTTTTATTATTAACTAGATCACTCATAATAACTTTAATTTTTTTCTAATGTTTCAATTTGGTGACTGAATAGAATTTTTTTTTCATAATAATATAGTATAATTTGACCGAAGAAATTAAAGGATAATATTTTGATTAATATTTGAACAAATTTGACCAGTTATTAAAATACAATATAATTAAAATTAGGATTTATATTCAATGTTCATTTCATTTGGGAGATGATTTTGAAAGCTTCTAAAACGTTACCATCAATCACATATATCCCTGAATAATGAAGGCCTATATATAATACAGATTTGTGTTCAGTGAATTTTGGATGTTGTGAAACATGATATACTCGTTTTTCATTTACATTGTTTCTTTTGCATTTCGTTGCTTTGCTTTATTTTGGAGTTATGGAGATGCAAGTTGCCAATTGGGTGATACTTGATTTCTCAAGCTAAGGATTGCGTAGGTGGCTGCTTGTGATTGCAATTAAATAAACTTAAGTATATATTATGGTGGCGTACGATCCTCTAAGACGACACGACAACGACAACAAAGTTTTGTCCCACTAAATAGAGTCAGTTACATAAATCAAACGATGTTATTATGTTTTATTATATATCATATCTATACAGAGACTGTTTACATATAAGAATGAACAAAAAAGTGAGAGGATTTTTATTTTTTCTTAAATAATATTTTATATGATTTTATAAATAAAAGACTATAGTTTAATTTATAATATTAATTGAAAAAAAAAATGAAAAAAAATTATATTTGTCTTGTACTAACAGTTTTAAAAATAAAGAGAGAATTATAACTTATAAATAAAACATTTGAATATAAAAATTAAAAAATAATAAAAATATTCGTACACGTTTTAATTAAATTCAACTAACATATTATTATGATATAACTAATTAAAAGATATATATATCAGATCGTAGGCATTATTCATCTTCATTCTATATGAGTATTTAAATTTAAATTTATAGGCTTCACATATAAGATAGATGAATAGTAGAATTTGTCTATATATAATATATATACTATTATTACTGCTACTAACAAGTAAGGTTGGAAGTGAGCCGAGCTGAGCCGAGCTAGACCAAGCTCAAGCTCGACTCACAAAACTTGAGTTTGGCTCACGGCTCGACTCATTAACAATTGAGTCTATTTCTTAAACTCAAGTTTAGCTCACTGAAAACTCACGAGTTGTTTCGAGCTCACGAGCTGTCTCAAATAATAGAAACATAAATACATAATTTATAATTCGATATCAATAAATTATAACTTATATATTTTAAAAAATATTTAAAAAGATCAATTTTATATATTGTTATCTATCAATAAATTATAAATTTTTTATTTATGTTCTACATCAAAATTATATATAAAAAATAAATATAAAATTTTAAATAATTAAGATCATATATATATATATATATATATATATATATATATATATATATAAAATTATATATTACTATTTCATATGTATGTATATATTAAAAGTATAAATTAAATGCATATAGGATATGTTTATTAATAATTATATATATATATATATATATATATATATATATATATATATATATATCGAGTCAGCTCACGAGTTAATGAGCTGAGTTTATCCAAGCTCAAGCTCGGCTCATTTAATTTATGAGCTCAATTCCAAACTCAAGTTTGGCTCACTAGCTCACGAGCTTAGCTTATCGAGCTATTAACTAATCGAGTTCGACCTAGCTCATGAGCTGGTTTGACTCACTTCCAGCCCTACTAACAAATGCACAAAAAGAATACAAAAAACTGAAATGTTTTTTTAATAAAATAAAAAAAGATTTTGATGTTTCCTAATAATATTGAATACACACGAAGTTATTTTTTTCTATTAAAACTTTGTTTATATTTTTAAGAATTACCTTTTATGAACTTGTTATAGAATAATGCTATTTTTAATTCATAAGCTACTTAATTAAAACTAAACACTTATATTTAGGAAAACAAGTAATTACAACACTGCTATTTATTTTCTTACATTAGTAGTCATCGTTCCATTTCTTTTTTATTTATTACTGTTCTTTTCAATTTTTGTTTCTTAAGATTCATCACTCTCATTTTCTTATTCAATTTTTTTATTTAATTATAAATTATATATCCATATGGAAGTGTAGAAGTCATTTACTATTCTCTCATTTAATTAATTAAAAATTTTATAATAGTAATGTGAACTTAATAATTCTTAGTTAGATATAATTTTTTTTGGTTTCTAGTTACATATAATTTGTAATAGCAAAAATAGTGCATTCAATCAAACTGTGTGCTAACTTTAATTAGTTTAGAGAGTTCAAAACACAGACAAGACTTTATTTAAAGAAGTAAAAAATTCGATTCACTTCAACTAATAGGATCTTGTAACTTAAAAGTGTCGGGTGCATGATGTTGGAATACTGAAAGAGAATAATAGAATATTATTAAATGAATGTATTCATTAAACTTATCTAAACAATTTTCTAATAATTATAAAACCAAAATTCATCCCAAGTCAAACATTGTCAATTGTCAAATATTTCTTCTCATATAACGCTAATGACCTAATTATTCAAGCATTCTATTTGTCAATTTTATGAGTATTGGGTAATCTTAATTCTTAGCTATATTACTTCTTCACGTTTGCAAATGCTCAATTTTTCATTTTTTCACAATTTTCCCGTGGAAATAATGGCACGTGCATTTTATTAATTGAACTTATTTAGCCCGTTTTTCGGGTGTATTATTAAATTGGAACCTATTGCCATGTTGACTATCTTGGGTGACTATGTCATCCTTTAATTTGTATAACTTTGAAAAAAGAAAAAAGTGTTAAAAATTTGGGCAAATCACTATATTAAGCTAAGGAGAGCAAAAAATTACACAAATCCGCCAAACCAAAAATTATTTCATGAATCAACCGATGCATATTTTTATATAGTTCGAATTAGGTTGTTTCGAACTTGATTTGCATGTAATTCGAATCAACTTGATTCGAATTACACACATACAATAATTCGAATCAGGTTGATTCGAATTACACCCTGATTTATTAAAAAAATTAATAATTTATTAAAAATTATTAAAAAAATAATAATTTAAAATTAAAAAAAATATATTTTATTTCATGCATTAAAAAAAGCTAACAAAATATTTAATTGCGAGATTTCTTTAAAATATTAATAAGCTATCAATTCGAATTCCATACAATACTCTTTTGTCCATTTTTAATAGTTCATGAATATTTTTTAATAAAATTTTTTAAATTATATGGTGAGATATTACATAATTCGAATTACGCATGGAGAAGTTCAATCACTCTGATTCGAATTATATGGTGAGCAATTCGAATTATATACAATATTCTTCTGCTCATTCTTGATAGCTCATGAATATTTTTAATAAATTTATTTTAATTATACCACAAAAAATATTTTATTCTATGCAAAATAATTTAAAAATGGCTTAAAAGATGTTAGGAGTATTATAAACATTTGTAATGACTTATGACATTAAAGAAATACTCTACATAGTCTATAATAATTTAGAAATTAAAAAAAATATATTTTTATCATGTATTTACCTAAATCACTAGAATATTATAAACTTTATAGTACTTATAACATCTTTTAAGCCATTTTTTTAAAATTATTTTGTATAGAATAAAATATATTTTTTAATTATTTTGGATGGAATAAAATATTTTTTTAATTTCTAAATTATTATTGACTATGTAAAGTATTTTATTTAAAATTTGTGTACATGCATGTATTTACCTAAGTCATTAGAACATTACAAATTTTTATAGTACTTCTAATATTTTTAAAGCCATTTTTTAAATTATTTTACATAAAATAAAATATTTTTTTGTGGTATAGTTAAAATAAATTTATTAAAAAATATTCATGAGCTATCAAGAATGGGCAGAAGAGTATTGTATAGAATTTGAATTGCTCACCATATAATTCGAATCAGAGCGATTCGAACTTCCTCATGTGTAATTTGAATAATGTAATATCTCACCATATAATTTAAAAAAAATTATTAAAAAATATTCATGAACAGTTAAAAATGGACAAAAGAGTATTGTATGGAATTCGAATTGATAGCTCATTAATATTTTAAAAAAATCTCGTAATTAAATATTTTGTTAGCTTTTTTTTAATGTATGAAATAAAATATATTTTTTTTAATTTTAAATTATTATTTTTAATAAATTTTTTAATAAATTATTAATTTTTTTAATAAATCAGAGTGTAATTCGAATCAACCTGATTCGAATTATTGTATGTGTGTAATTCGAATCAGGTTGATTCGAATTAGTGGGTGTGTGCGTTTGTGTATAATTCGAATCAAGTTGATTCGAATTACATGTAAATCAAGTTCGAAACAACTTAATTCGAATTATATAGAAATATGTATCGGTTGATTCCTGAAATAATTTTTGGTTTGGCGGATTTGTGTAACTTTTTACTCTCCTTGACTTAATATAGTGATTTGCCCTAACAATTTAATAGAAGACTAAAACTCTTATTTTTTATTACTAACTAAAGCACGCCATCTTAATTTACTGTTTCATACACTTCCTTATTCCAATAATATTTCGTTAAAGAATTAAACTTCCGTTATTTTTAAGCCACCGAGATACTAATCCTTCAATTAATATCTTAACTATTCCAATAACACAAATACTATTGGTACATTAAAATTAATTATTAATTTTTACTTTTGATGTACATATAAATACAATTAACATGTATGGTTAAGAATGATAGATGTGGCACAATTTATGCTGCATAAAAGTTTTTAATATATAATAATAAAGAGTGATATTTTAAATAAATTGGTTTTTTTAAACCATTTTTTATCAGAAACATTAATTTCTTGTTAAACTCCCTACCTAAAGCTCTGTCTTTCACTACGGCTATCTAATAAAAATATCTTAAAAAAAAATTATGTGATACAAAAATTTTTAAAAATAACGTGGTTCAGTTTATAATAAATTAATAAGTTAAAAAAAAAAGAGAAAGCACTGCAATCACCAGGGACCACTGATGCGTAAGTTCATCCTCAACCATTCCTTCCAAGATTATGTATATATGGGTGAAAGTTGAGGTGTAGTCGATTTTACGTAAAATTGATAGTTGAGAACTATTAAATAAAAATTTAATTAAATCAGTCAAATCATTTAACCGTTTTTAATTATTAACTTCACGTAAAGTCGACTGTAACTGAATTTTCAATATATATATATATATGTGTGTGTAATCTTGGATGGAAGGACATTGGTCCCTATCTTCAAACATTGTTATAGTATTTAAATAGTATTGTCCAATTTGTCAACAAAGAAAATAAAAACTAATATTTAACTTTAAAAATATATAAATAAATAATTTTTAAATATTTAATATTTACCTTAATAGATAATTTGGACAAATTCGACACCAAAGAATTTGCCGAATTTTAATGTGTGTAGTGTGTCCTATACTACACAAGAACACACACACATATATATATATATATATATATATATATATATATATATACATGCATGGCAGCTAAATATATATATGCAAATACTAGATAGCCAGTTATAGTCACACCCACTTGCAGTGGTAGATCCAGAAAATTTTAGGAGTGGGGCAAAAATATATATATTAAATAAATTTTGTTAAATATTATTAATTATATGGAGATGTAAAAATTAAAAAGAGTTAGTGAACACTTTTATTCTTAAAATACTATTCATTATATATAATTTATAACAAAATATTTTTTATTTTTAAAACTTGAAATTAAAATATTTTAATTAAATTATAGATAATTTATTATCCTAACTAATCTTTTATAGACATTTAAAAATAAAAAACTGAATTAACTGATACATTAACGTCTAATAATACATTAGTATTTATAATTTGAAATTAGAATTATATATAAATACTAGAAAAATTAAATCTTTATATGAAAAATATGTTTATATAAAATAATAGAAACATAATTTACAATTTTTTTCTTTCTTTTTTTTTAAATAATTAAATTTGTTATATATTTTTTAATTTAATTTTAATATAATGTTAGATAAAAGATTTTATGCATCTGTTTAATTATATATTGTAATTAAAATATTTATTATTATTATTTTTAAAAATAAAAAATATATTCTAAATTAGTAAATTAATCAGTTCATTTTAAAATTTTATATGCAACATAGGTACATATAATAGAATAAAAGATAAAAAATAAATAATCAAGATGAATAAATTGAGAATAAAATAAAATATATAAAGTCACAAAAAAAATAAAATATTAGATTAATACCTAAACTATAGTTGTTTGAATTAAAAATTGCAATTGAAAATATCAAAAAGAAAAACAATGAAATTAAAAGATACATAGAGTCATGAAGAGTTATATAAAAAAATTGGAGAATTTAAAATTTACTTTTTGATGAAGAGAAGATAACCACTAGATAATGAATAGAAAAAGATTGTTAAAAATATAAAAATAATAAGAGGGTTTAAGAGAATAAAAGAGTGACGGTACAATAATTAAATTTGATTAGGTTAAATAATAGTCAAAATGAATAGAAAAATAAAAAATAAACTTAAAACTTTAATTAATTGAATTTATTTTATTTGTAATAAAATTATTTAAAATTTAAAATAGAAACATATTATATATAATTATATTTTTTAAAACAAAAATTAAAAACACTGTAGAGACAAGTGCCCCTCGTTATTGTGCCTGGGTCCGTACCTGCCCACTTGCATTGCCATAAAAAAAAGCATTTTTTATGTTCACTATGATATCTAATAAAAAACTTGTTGGGGAATCATGCATGAGCACCAATCAGTCAATCATATAGCTAGGGTGATTCATGAATGTGACTTTAATTATTTGACTATTGGTATCGTGTGCTTGGCTTAAAGAGTATATATAGTTTTTTCCAACAATAGAATCTACATATCCTTTTTAGGGTGTTCATGCCTCTGGATCCGATCTGTATATTCGTAGTGTTTATCCGAATTCGATTTGAAAATTGTGAATATGAATCAAATTCACAAGGTTTTCGGATCGGATTGCAAATTTTGTATTACTATCCGCATATCCACGTATTTACAAAATTAAAAAAATAAATAACTAAATATTCTTTTTATATTTTATTTCAACTAATAATAATCATATATATTATATTATTTTAATTTATTTTTTTAAAAAAAGTATATTTAATATTATTTTAAAAGTAAACATATTTAAAAGAATAGAAAAATAAGTTTTATTGATATTTTTTAATAAAAATAAACTTTTAAAAATATTTTTTGTATTTTGCGGATATATCCGATATCCGATTCGATCCAATCCGCAAATGTGCTGATCGGATCGGATCGGATCCAATCTTAAAAAATGCAGATATTAGATCCGATCCGATTCGATGATTTTAATGCGGATCAAATCGAAATTTTGGCCATATCTAATCTAATCCGCGTTCACCCCATACATTTTCAAAGGTGGATAGTGCTTCTAAGAGGAAAATAATTAATGTTTGTAAGAAGTGGATGGATGTTTTTTTTTTTAATTTGGAATATCTAGCCGAATAGAAATGAGTATATTTTTCAAATAAAATGACAAGAGTGAATGATATTATATATTCACATAATTAACACACAGAGGTCAAGTTGTAAAGTGTGGTACAATTTTTGTCTTCATTAGCTGTTGATAAGGACAATATATACTAAAATTGATAATATTAGGTTAAAATTATGGGTGTTATTGTTATTTACTTTAAAAAAAAAATCCTAAATTTCCACCAATTTAAGATTTTGTTCTATAAAAGGTAAAAACCATTACCACGCACTTGTATGTAAAGAGTAACTGGTGATTACTTATTAACTGGTTTCAATTTCGAATTAAACAATATAATAAGCATATATATCTGATAAAGTAATATTTCATATATAGCAAGCATTAATTAATTCCACATGATTTAATGAAATCATTTACAAGAACCCTTTCATATTATATTGTTCCTTGTAGAGGGGCAATAAGAGTAGAGGAATAATGTTATTGGCGTGACATTGTGTTATATATGAATAGAATAATTTTGCATAAAATAATGGAGTATTAGGAGTAATGAGATTAAAAATTATTACATTTAATTAATGAATGATACTTTAAAGGCTAATAGCATTTTCCAATTGTTAAATAGTTTAGTATTTGTCTCTCTCTTTCTAGGGTTGAGTTCTGTAAAATTCTTCGCTCTGAACCACCGAATGCGACAAAAGCTAACATGGTTAGAATTCAGATAAAATATTATCACGCTTTCTGCCAGATTTTCATCTTGCTTACTCCTGAAAAAAATTAAATATTATTAACAGAATTCAGTGATCATTCTCTCGTGGAGCACGCAATCGATATATATATATATATATATATATATATATATATAGGTGAATGCTATAGTGTCTAAAATGTGGTGCTTATTTACTAAAAATAGTTAAAAATTAATATTTAATTTAAAAGACATAAAAATAAATAATTTTTAAAAATTCAAAATTTACTACAAAAAAAAGTTAGACAAAATTTAGACACTAAATTATAGGCATCATAAAATTATCCATATATATATTCCTAACAAAATTGGTACATTATTATTTGAATGTAGGTTAATTGTGATTGGGACTGAAAGTGTCATCTTCTTGATTAGATGTGTTATTACATGTTTGTTCGGGCAGAGCTAGGTTGGTTTAAATTTCTTAAAGAAAAAAAAAAAGAAGAGAATATTAGGTACTACTTATTAGTATAAGAGTAATTTTAAGTGTACCGAAAATATTAATGTTCTAATTATTTTAATTATTAATTTTAATTAATATATATTATATATATTTTTTATAATTCAGATTAATAGTTAAAATAATTGAAATATTAATATTTTTAATACACTTAAAAAATTTTTTAAGAGTTTTTTAAGTTAAAAGTTTGCTTAAATGCTTAATATAATAATATAAGAATATAAATATCTAATTTTGTATAAAAATATCTTCAAAATCGTAGCACAATAATTATTGGGTTGCTAAAAACATGTAATAAAACAGAAAAAAAATACAAAGCATTTTTTTTTAAAAAAAAAATTCTTAGAGAATTAATTTTATTGGGTCAATATTAATTAATTTTTTAAAATTATTTTTTTGTCTTAAATTTTGAATTTTAAATTTTAAAATTTTAATTCTAAATTACATAAACCTAAATCTTAAAGTTGATTATATCTAAAAAAATTCTCTATATTTTTTATTGTGATTTTTTTAAAACTTCTTTTTATTTCTTCTTTTTCTTTACAATGTCACAATTTCATCCACCTTTGGTTGCTTACCATCCATCCATTGCTGTTTTTGATGGTTCTAAATTTTAAATTAATTTTATTTTATCTGAAAATTAAAATTAATCTCTCATTTAAAAATTTATTAAAATATAAGTAGTAGCATTATTTCAATTATTGTTGATGAAAAAAATAATGGCTTAAAATGCATGCAATTAGTTGATTTGAAACCACTCTCCAAAAAGTCCAAATCCTTTTCATGGTACCTTTAAAATTTTTAATAATATATGAGAATGAAGGATTTTATTTTATATTGATCAATGACTAATGGATGTTTGGAGGGACAATATAATGCGCATGGTTGGTGATGACAGTATAATAATTTGATAAACAGAAAACCTAGACAACTAAATAATCTTTTAACCAAATTATTGCAGCTGTTTTTGTTTTTTTTCCTTCTTTGTCGTATGCATTTTTTTTCTTCTTTTTATATGTATTATTTTTTTTTCTTTTTCTTTTATTATTGTCCTCATCATCACTATTATTTTCTTATTTTTTTTAATTGATTTTATTATTATTATTATTATTATTATTATTATGTTTATTTTTTTTAGTTAAACATTGCAGTTCACCTAAGAAAGAACGAAAAAAAAACGTGATTCAAGTATATATATATATATATATATATATTACCAAAGATAGGAGATTCAAATTCGTAATCTCTTAAATAAATATGAAGTGACTATGCCATTTGAACTATAATTTATTGGCGATTCAAATGTATATTGTTTAAGTAATTTTTGTCGAATTTAAACTAATTTATTAAATTTTGTTGATAAAAATACTTAAATGTATAATGAAATTGTTTTATAAAACTACATATTCTTATTTTAATTCTAGAATAAGTATTATATAAACCATTCCACCTGCTCCCTAATTGCCTATTTTGGATTTGTATGACTTCTGAAACTGGAATCTTTTTTCTCGTCATTTGTGGTGTCTGAAAGACTCAAACCATTTCTTTCTTCTCTCCTCTTCGATAAATATTTTTCTTTGAAAATATAAAAATAAAAACGATGAGATCGGTTGTATTTTGCATATATATACTTGTACTTGTTAAAGGGGCTTAGTTTTTCTTTTTCTAAACAAGTTAAGACATTGTGGACCATGCATACAGATATAGGACATTAAAAGAAAGAGACAAATTAAATAAAGCAATAAAAGAAGAAAATTCAAGAAAACAAAAAGAAGTTATATACATGCATGTAGACTCAGATAGAGAAGAGTTAAATTCCTTACATCTAATGTTAATAAGGACTTCCTGTTTTCTTATCCATGCACACATTTCAATTTAATCCTTCTAAATTCTGTCTTTTTTAATTTTTTTCAAGATATTTTTATTAATTAGAATTGAAGCCAAGCCGAAAGATATATATCTAGCTATGTTAGCAAAAATAATTCGTAATGTAGCCAGTTAGCCCAATATATAAATGGATCATACCCAACAGTTTATAAAACTTGGTCAATTGGACCTTTGCATTATTGATATCTTTTACCAAATGGATAAGTATTGTTTTGTCTTGAGGGTGGGAATCGAACTTATCCTCATCGTAATTTTGGATTTAAAATCATTAACGTTTTTTTTCATATTAAAATCGTTTTTTAATTTTTTTTAAACAAAAATACTCTCATCACTACCAACACAATTACCTCCTCCACTACTACTACCACCAACACTAACACCAACAAGCAGAAACAGAAAATAAAAAAGCAGAAAACAATAAACAGAAAACAAGAAAACAGGGGACAAAATTGCGACGCGGAGGCGACAGCAATGGGTCGTGGCAACAATGGCTCGCGGCGGCAGTAGCCCACGTCCTTTCCCCTACACCCCACCCCTCCTCCTCCCCCTCTCCCCTTCCCCCCACCCCGCATCCTTTTCCCTTCCCCCTTTGTCGTCGCCGTCTCCCTCCCCCCTTTCCCCTTCTCCTTTCCCCTCCTCCTCCCCCTCCCCCATTTTTCCTTTCCCATTCGTCGTCGCCGTCCCCCTCCCCCCTTTCCCCTTCCCCCTCCTCCTCCCTCTCTCCCCTTCCTCCCATCCCGCGTCCTTTCCCTTTTTCCCTTTACCGGCGCCATCCCCCCTTCCCCCTTCTTCCTCTCCCTTTTCCCCTGCCTCCTCGTCCTTCTCCTTTTTTCTTTTCTCCTTTTCTCTCCCGTGTTTTCTTTTTTTTTTTTAATTTTATAATGTTTTTATTAATAAAGATAATTTAGTAATAAAATAAAAAATTTTATTAAAAATAACGATTTTAATACGAAAAAAACTTTAAAGATAATTTTAAATTCAAAATTACGATGGACGAGTCCGATTCTGATTTTCAACATAAATTCGATTATGATTCTGAGAGACCAAAATAATATTTATTCCTTTACCAAACTTAGAGAAAAAAATACGATTGAGATGATAACTTAAATTTGTCGTGTGATGCAGCTCTGAGTGAATAGTGTGTAATGAGAAAAAAAATTGTTGTGATATATTCATGTGCATATCCATACTCCCATATAGAAGAACGTTGAACGTTGTTCTCACTTGTCGCTATTCTTATCGAAGCGGCACCGCATTTAGGTGATGACGATGACAATCCAATGGTTGAACTCCACGTGGCATTGCTATTCCGAGAGTTGCACACGTGTCAGCGCAGTGCAAAATCAGCTCTCTGTTTTCTGAATCACACACCAAGAAGGCATAGGAAATGTGGAAGCGCAACAAGAAGAGCTACTTAGCAATGAGGAAGGAATTTGAAGATGAAGCAGCTGAATTAATTGGTTCAGATCTGAGGGACCTTGGTTTTGCTGCTAATAAACTCGCCAAAAACGCCGTTAAGCTAGCTGCTGTGTCCGGCGCCGGAGTCACTGTGCTTGAATCCATTGCTTCTATCGCTGCTATGTATGTATCTCTTACTATTCCCTCTTCGATCGTTCCATCTCTCTAATCTAATTATCTAATCACTAATCACTCATCTGCAGCTATTTGCTGATTTTGGATCGTACAAACTGGAACACCAACATTCTTACATCATTACTCATTCCATACATTTTCTTCAGCTTACCTTCATGGATTTTCGGCTTCTTCAGGTACCTCACCCTTTCTTCAGCTAGTGAGAGTTGTTAGTAGATGAAAGTTAGAATAAGTTAGAATCTGTTATGAAGCTGTGCTGAGCTGGCACCTTTTCTGTTAGTAGGCGCGTGAGTTTGTTGTGTATAGTTCAGGTACAAATAACCACTCACGGTAATCACGTGTACTACAGCTTCATTGCATTCTACTAGATCCCTGAGTCTCTCTCTTTTCTCTCTTCTTTCTTTCTGATTGATTTCTCTTGGATCTGCATTACTCAGAGGTCACAGCAGCTCCTTTTTCCATTGGCCTAATTAATTGTTATATATGCAGGGGTGATGTTGGGAAATGGATTGCTTTAATTGCAGTTGTATTGCGTCTTTTCTTTCCAAGGCGCTTCCCTGGTATATATCTATGTATATATGCTGCAATTTTGTTATAGGCGATTCGTATGCAGTAGTAACTAACTAACTAACTGGTAATGGTTGATATTGCAGAATGGCTGGAACTTCCTGCTGCTTTGATTCTGCTCATTGTGGTAGCTCCAGGTCTGTTTGCAAGCACCGTTAGAAACAATGCAGTAGGGGTGATAATATGCCTTGCCATTGCATGTTACTTGCTGCAAGAACATATTCGCGCTTCCGGTGGTTTCAGAAACTCCTTCACCAAACCTCACGGCATATCCAATACGTTAGGCATAATCCTTCTGTTGGTGTATCCTATCTGGACGCTCGTGCTCTACATTCTATAGGTACAAACAGGTATGTGTAGCAGCAAATTTGGTCTTGTTTAATGTGTCATGAGTGAGAAGCAAGTTGAATTTTGTTGTTGTTAATGTTTGTTAGCGTATCTAGAGATTAGAATTCCTTGCCATTGTTTATGACTTGCTTTTCCATGTCCTTGTAGTTTGGATGCGCATAAATGACGAGTGAATTCGCGTATTCACATATCGTTCACCTCTCTTGATTCAGCAGCGTTTTATTCCTTGAAAAAGAATGCAATGTTGCTACATAGAAGGTGAATTGACTCTGAACATGAAGACTCAAAATGTGACATAGCTGCAACATTTTCAGATTCTGCATCTCTCTTTCTTATAAGTGTTCTTGTGGCGCAATTAACATCATCCTTAGTTTGTAGTGTGAAGATAAGATTAGGGATGTGTTTGGTTGACTAATAAAAATGGGATGGACAATTTTATCGATAATTTCATGACCCATAAATAAAGTTTATTTATAAAAATATGCATCCTATTTTTTACCTCTTAATCAAACATACATACCCTAGGAGGTTAACAGTTTATGCAAAAACAAAATAAAAGAAACTGATTTTTCAAAATAATTTTATTAATTAATATTGACGAATTACACACGTGGAATGTAGCATACAGAATTAGAGACACTTAATCACTTCAATACAAGGAACGACAACTAAATTTTGTTTATCTCTTACATAGTGTTCATTCATAAACATATATTTACAAGAAACCAAATGGCTTCTAACACAACTGGTAAAAATTACTATCAGAGCATAATGTAGGACTACAGGGTACTCTCTTGTTATATGGTTCACACCTTTGTTCCCTTTGCTTCCTTGTATAGTTCCTCAATATGGTTCTGCGCATGTTTGTATAGTAACATTAGTTTATCAAATTGAGGCACTCAAACATCTCATTGTAATTCATAGATAGCCCTTGAATCCAGATACAAGGAAGCTAAAACCAATTTACATTTATAGGCTTCTTCAAATTCTAAGTCATATCATTATATGAATGAGTTAAATAAATAAACAAAGAAACAAGCAAACCACTAAAAACTTGTAAGGTTTGAAGTGAAACAGAGTTATGAAATATTGATCACGGCTTGAAGACAAACCTTATAATACTTGAGCAACTGTGGTCTCTTCAACTTGAATGTTGGGGTTATTAAATCTCTCTCCATGTCAAAGGGAATTGGTTCCAAATGAACAGCCTTTAGCAGCTCAAATCCTCTAAGCTGAGAGAGTTCATTTCAAGTCAAAGATTTAATTAGTATGAACAAAATAGAGTGCATAAATGTATTTTAGTGGATTAATTATGAATATGGATTAGTGGATAAATGTATTTTAGTATTATCTTTTTCATTATTCTCTCCCCTCTTTAATAATAGGAGTATAATACAACAACTACAAAGTTTTGCACTTTGTCCTGCTTAGTAGGAGATATAATAGGGGGAAAAATAAAAATTAATATTGTCTAAATTTTACTAATAGGACAGTTATTTTTTTTACTAGAAATAATATACTATACTATTGTCATATATCAGCAGCATAGGATTAAGATGGAGAATTTCATATACATACTTGGTGTTTCTGAGCAGTGCTGTTGAGGTTATCCAATAAGTATTTTCTTGCCTTCAGATTATCACATAAAGATTTATAATCTGCAGTCAAATTATGCTCAAGTGCCCAATCCTCAAGGGCCTTTCTTTCAGGAACCACCACAGCCACCAAGAATGACTCAAAACTATTTCCATATACCCAAATCTGCATCCGGAAGGAAATTTGTTATCCATATTTAACAACTTAAGTTTAGTAATTGAGAAGAATTACAATGCTATATTATAAGTGCTGATTCTCTGAGTTTATATAGAAACACACCGAAGTTATAAGAGGGCATTGCAGATACTTGTTCTCTATGCTCTCCACAGCAATATATTCTCCTTGAGACAACTTAAAGATGTTCTTTTTTCTATCAATGATTTTCATTGCTCCATTTGGTTGCCACTCTCCAATGTCACCTGCAATGATTTCCAAATCAAGCCTTTACATATTGCATTTAGAGTTCAAGTTATAACTTATAACTCTTGCACTGATTTATTAATTAAATGACAAGTCACTAGTCGGTATCTATAACAAAGTCACTTTAGTGTACGTGGCATAAGTCATTGGTGGAAACTCAAGTGAAGTTGATATCTGAGAACCGTTAGATAAAACTTTAGTCAAATCAGTCAAATCGTCTAACGACTCTCAGGTATCAACTTCACGTGAAGTCGACTGCACCTGAGTTTTCACCTAGTCACTTTAGTTAACTCTAAGAGCAACTAAGAATTTCTCGCATTTAGAGGCAATGTAACAGGTTTTAATATTCTACATAGTTAACATTTACCTGTATGAAACCAACCATCAAGCATAACCTCATGAGTAAGATCTTGACGCTTGTGATAACCAGAGAACAAGCTAACACCTCTGAGGCAAATTTCTCCACGTGGCACACTGGAAAGTGCATCATATCCCATCTCAGGCACTGATTCAAGCCTTGCTTCAATGGTTGTCATGGGGATTCCAACAGTTCCTGTCATTGAATACACATCACCTATTGCTGTGAAACACCCAGCACAGCTTTCAGTAAGACCTGTTACATCAAAATGAGTACACAATCATCAACAATTTCATCTCTACTCAAAGACACTGAAAGATTAAATATCAAAGTTGATACCATATCCTTGTGATAATGTAGATCCACTAGTGACCCTCATAAACTCCTCAACATGTCTAGGCAAAGGAGCAGCTCCTGATAACAAGATTCGAACTCGTCCACCTAATGCTTGTTTTGTCTACCAATTATTCAAACCAATAATGTATTAGCTTTTTGATTCAATCTTTCATGAGTTTTCTATCTTGCTAGTAAAGTATTGATTAAGTTTAAAGCATACCTTATCAAACACAAGCTTATCAAACAAAGGTGCTGCTTTGTGTTGTGGAAGACCCTTCTCTAGATTTCTCAACTTGCTGTTGTTAGAGTCAAGATTAGTTTACATATGAACAGGTAATTAAAACTGTCATAGAGATTAATTAGTGATAAAACATACTAGTTATATGCATAATGAAACAATGCACTTTGCAATGCTCCTCCAGAGGAAACCTTGTTGTTTATACCTTCAATTGCAAAATAAAAAAGGAAAGAGGAGCTTAGAATTAAAAAATACTTGGAGCATTATTTTCATATATGATAATATCACAGAAGAAGAGAATTAATTACCAGCATAAATACGGTCAAAAACTCTAGGGACACCACAAAATATGGTTGGTTTTAGTGTCTGAATATCTTCCAACAGGAACCTAACATCCTGCAATATTTAGTGTGAAAAATTCAAAAACTATGCATTAAAAAGTATATAACAGTTTAAACTTTATAAGATGGAAACTATATTAAATTAAATCAAATTAAATTTCATGAAGTGAATATGGAAGTCTTTCTCACCCCTTGCCAAAATCCTATTGAAGAGTTCTTGTGGATGCAATAAGTTTCCATTATCTGGTCATATACATGTGCAAGAGGAAGAAAGGAGAAGTACACATCCTCCTCTGTTGCCTACAAATATTCCAATATCACAATTTTCTTTAATTGTCATAAATATGAGAAACTCAACCTTGTCTAGTTACTTTTATTCGGTCAAAATTGAGTCGATATTTTGAATTGTACAACAGACTGACTCATATTTATGCTACAATTTGAGTGTATCCTAAGAGGTAATAACTTTTTGTAACAAAAGAAGATTAAGATGCTAATGAAGTAAGAATAAAAATTCTTATAGCATACCACTCTGTCTGTTAGTGAAATGATTTGGTCAATAGACAAGACTTCAGCCATGAAAGCTTCATTCTTGATGACAACACCTTTGGGATCTCCAGTTGTTCCACTTGTGTACATTATTGTGCAAATATCAGTCTTCTTTTTTGATGGTAGATCACAGTCCAAACTTCCCTGATAGACAAAGACAAAATAGAGAAGAATATGTTATTGCAAAAAATTATGAAAGAATACTCAATCTGATTATAAAGCATGTTTCTATACCAAGTGTAGAAACTCTCCCCATGTGAAGCAACATGTTCCGAATTTCTCAGCTTCCTTCTTTTGTGTGCTTGAAACACTTCCAAAGCTCACAATAGCTGCACCATTAATTTAATTAGTTCACCAACTGAATGAGGAAAACCACTTAATAATCTAACTAGGAATCATTAAGGTTTAATATAGAAATATGTTCAACCTACTTTTGAGATTTGAACAGCACCTTTCAAGACAAGACAAAATCTGCACAAACATGAAATCAAAGTTGACATTATTCTAAGTTTCTACTCCAAATAAATTATTGTGCTAGCTAGGGAAAAAAAAAAAAACTTACAGATGGAATCTTGTTTTCTTGTACAAATGCTATTGAAACTTCAGCATGATTTATGATAAACTCCACTGCATGAGGACCTGGTAGGCATTATAATTCCATGTTATAAGAAAGAGAAACTATGTTACATTATGAGTGCTGATTGTTGAGTAAAAAAGCTCCAAATTAAGAAATATTCTAAGGAAGGAAGGAAAAATCATACCAAGGGTATCATATAATGGAACATATGTTACTGCATGGCTATTGCAAGCCTACAAAACAGGGTAAAAATAAAATTGAATCAAGTGATTATATCTTGTTGGAATAAGATAATAATAGAACTTTAAAACACATTATAAATACCTAAATTACATTGATAATAGTATATGTAACTTTTTTTTAAAATAAGAGTGACCAGTTATCTTTATTATTTTTAATTTTAGTTATTGAATTGGGAATAATTTCCTTCATGTCACATAGAATACTGGAATAATTATTTTCTTTTATATAAAAAAAGCATTGTTTTGAAGGGAAAAAATTAAATAGAATATATAGAAAAGTATTTTTTTTTTGTTTATTAGAGGTATTGATTAGCCTTAGATCAAATGTGAATAATAATTTTACTATTTACAAATTCTATACCTCCATTGCAATAATCCATTCAGGGCAATTGGATCCATAAATGCCACAATGATCACCCTTATGGTAAAAAAACAAAAACAATAGAATTAGATTATGAATTCACATGCAATGATTCACATTTAAAACTATCAAGAACATTGTAAGAGCAATAAAATGTTGCATACTCACAGGATTAACCCCTAGGCTTCTCATGGCAGAACCCATTTTGATAGAAGCATCATAAACCTCTTGATATGTCAGCCATACATAGGGACCTGGCTCCTAATAATTCACCTCAATTTTCTCAGTATATTCTAAGGGTTAACAGAAATAACAGATTTTTTTTATTAGGTGGAATCGATTACATAAATTATACAAATTCATAGACTTATAGTACCTTGGATTCTGTTTTCTGACGCCGGCCGAGCATTCGACAGTTGGGATTCCTCTTAACAGAGTCCCTGCCAAAAGGAAACATTAAAACTGCTAAGGAAAGTTCTAAAACCAAATATTACCATTATACTGTTTGTTCCATGAATCTTCTTCAAATAAACTGCTATACTTGTTATGTTAATCTTGTTTTCAATCAAAACAAATTCATTATTTATTTGGCAACCATTGTTTAATCTGGATAGATTAGAGAATCATTATTAGAATGAAATAGCATTTAATTGATAAATCCATGTATTAAAATCAAGAAATTAAGGATATATAAAACTAACATGTGCATTGATACAGACTAGTTAATTAAAGCCAGTAACACATGTTAAGTAACATTAGCATATGCGGCTATTTTGTGATTTGGTCAGTGTGATTATGGTCACAATTACATTGTGCAATTACAAATGATCTAAAACTGAATACTAATACAGAACAAGCTCATTTTGAAACAATTAATCACCCTTTTAATAAAAGAAAGCATTATTTTGTTCAAAGCTACAAATGGAAAAGCTTATTATGCAAAGATGCATGATAAATTCTATTCATTCCATAATTCTATGTTAAAATAAGTTTTTACTAACAAATATCCTAATAACATAATCTAAAAGTAGAATATATTGTGTAGAAAAATAAAATGTTTAAGTTTCAAAGTATTAAGATATTATATTCAAACTTAAAGAGTGCTATTAAGACATATTTGGATATTTTTTTAAGAAAGAAACATGGAAAAAACAAGAGACATAAAAACTCGATATTTTCGATATTTTTTAAAAAGACAATAACACAAATACAATTTTTTTTTTGTCCCATAAATAAAAACCTTGTGTATTTTTTATAATTCCTAAAAACTAATGAAAAAAAAGAATGGTATAAAAGAAGAAAGTGACCTGAAGAAGTCCCAAGGTGAATGTAACTGAGGAGGTACTTGCAAGAGAGAATCTTTGGCATATATGCATCTATACACAGCTCCTACTGAGGGCTTTCCATTACTTGCTTCTCTTCCTTCCTCAACTTTCACAGTATAAACCTCTGCCATTCTCAATAATAACAATGTTCACTGCACTGCACTGCAGGTTACTGATTTGATTCAGAAACTCTATGTATTTTACTGCCTTGCAGGTCTATAACACACAACACAAGTGGGGTTTTATGGGGCAATAATTGTGTCATAAATAAAGAGAGAGAGGTTGTTGCATCTTAGCTTGCATGTGAGTATCTGTGACAGTAAGAGAAAAGTGTTAGGAGAGTTGGTTGAGCCAATCCTATGCAATAAATTCACAACTTAAATTACTTATGGGACAGGTTACTCTCTAGTCTCTCTACCTTTATATATATAACAGTTTTTTCCAGCTTTAATTTTATTAATCACTCTCTCTCAAAATCTTAATTTTGTCTTTTCCTATAGATGTTGCATGTTTTCTTCAATTCATGACTAGTTCTCCATACCCTCTATTTATATACTTGATTGTTATGTGCTAATGGCTGTGAAAGTTTGGTGAATCTTATCAGTTATCACCCTAATTATGTGATTATCCCAATATACAAATTAATTTACAGATATTTAACCACATGGCTTCCCAACAATGCACCCTGAAATCCTGCAAGAAAACCAGCTAATTTAGTGCTATACAATTATACATACTGCATGTATAATTAACAAGCATGAAAGGTATAGTACATAATATAGAGAGGGACCATAACATAATTAATAATGCCTTAAGAAAAGTAAACATAATATGGTACCCAATATTGCCGGCTATTATTCTGCATGTTTTAATTAGTTTGAGAATTTCAGCATACACATATTGTCAAAACTTTCTTGCATCATCATAATGCTTATTATTTGTAGTGTAGTGTGTGCCAAAATTTTGTCCCTACCATGCTATACCTATTAATTATTCTTCATTCTTCAACATGTTCTCCCATGCTATTATTAGTAGCTTCTTCAACCACTATTTCTTAAAGGTCCGGAAGATTTGCATATATATATAGGACAATTATTCATGCATGCAGTTGGGAATTGGTGCAACAAAATTGTTTTTCTTTTAATTTTTCTTGCTATTATAATTATTATTTTGATATTTTTCATTTAATTAAAACTAATATACAAGAATTAAGGAAATTAAAATTAAAACTTAACTGTGATGCATACTTTTTAGATTAAAATGCCTCTATTTAGTGCTTGTTTGGGCGCTAGTAAATCGATAAATTTTTTTTAATGAAATTTTTTTTATTTTTTAGTGTATTTAGTAAATTTCTAATAGTAAAAATAAAAGTACTAAAAAAATAAAAATATCTTTTTTTATCTGAGATATTCAAACATAAAATTATTTTTACTTTTATAAAATATCTTTTAAAAAAATATCATTAAAAAAAGATTTTTTTTGAGAATGCTACCCAAACAAACCCTTAATTTTATACTAAACTATTTAGTTACTGATGTGTAATTAAAACAAAATAAGAAAAATAATAATTGCTTTATTAATATGTGAAAATGATAAACATAAAATAAAGTGTTGAGTTAAGAAATTAACTAAATTAATTAATGATGACAAACATTATTTTTGAGCAAAATAAATAATTAGTGTTGATCAATTATATCTACTAATTAACTAATTGTTTATTGTTGCAGGCCAAATGGTAATAGCCCAAATGGAATAAAAGGCATTCAGCAAAGAATATTGGGCTGAAAGCAAAATAAAAAGCCCAAGCAAAAGCAAAGGAAGAAGCCAAAGAAATCAGATGGGCCAAACGGGTTACATGATCCAAACCCGAATTGATTTTCATTTCCCACCATAATGCTCCAACCAAAGCAACGTTCTTCTTCCTTCTAATCAAGTCACATCAAGATTTCAGAAAAAGCAAGAAAGAGAAAGAGAAGAAAAGCTTCTTCCATAAGCCATTAACCAAAGAAGCAAGAGAGAGAGTTGAAGCTTGAAGCACAGAAGCTAAAACAGAAATCCCAAGCTAAATCAAGCTTAAGAAAGGTAAACCATATCATCTTGCATGAATCAGATCTTCATCCTTTTCTTCCCTACTCTCTGCTCTATCCGAAAATGGCTGTGAAGGGAAAATTGCTATCTGCCCTATTCTGCTGTGCATCTACGGTCTTAATCAAGACTTGGGGACCAAGTTGGTATTCAAGGGTTCAGATTTTAGTTGACTATTGGAAAACAAGTTCAGTTACATATTCATGGCTTTCGGTCAAGTTGAAAAAGTCAGAAGGAAAGGTTCCAATTTGATGATTGAAAAGAAAAAGTGAATCTGTGGTTGGTGAAGCTCAAGGCTCAAGATGTTGACCTTGGAGGAAGAACCAAGGAACATGCAGGGAGATAAAAAGAGCTTGCTGTTCATTCAAGGTAAGGAGAGAAAACCAGAGTTTGAGAAGTTGAGTTCTGTGAAGTATTCCCTGTGAAGTTCCTCTACTTGGACAATGCTCTCTATCAAAGAAGCATTCTGCCAACACTGAAGAACAAATTCAGAGGTTTGCAAAGCTGGTTTTTCACATAGCTTAGAGGCTGTTGATGAAGTCAATCTCCTTCATGTTTTTCTGATTGTAATGTACTTTTCTAAGCTTATCTTTCTGTAATTTCTTGAGAGAAAAGGCAAAGTGAGAAAGCTTAAGAAAAAGCCATGAGTGAAAAGGTTGAGAGATACACTTGAGAGAAAAGCCTAGAGTTAATTTTCAGATTTCTGTAGGTTGGTTAATTGTCTTGTATCTTGTACTTGTTTGGTTTCCCTTTCTTAGTTGGGTTAGCACTAAGAGAAGATAGTTAGGTGTTAGCATAGCCAATGTCAAGTTAGGCTAGAACTTGAGTGTGAAATTGGTGTATGTAATACTGTTAACTATAGTGAAATTCTTCCATATTTGTGGAGGAGACTGGATGTAGGTTGCATAGCACAAAGCAACCGAACCAGGATATATGCTGGTGTTAGCTTCCTCTTCTCTGTCATGTTCTGTTTTCTGTTTTTCATGAGACAAGAATAAATTGTCTCATAAATTTCCGCTGCTGAGTTCAAACAGAATCAGATTCGTAGCTCTGCTTAAAAGGGGTCAAAACAGCAACTGTAAAAGGAAGGCATAGATTCAACCCCCCTTCTCTAAGCCTATCACAACCTTCATAAAGTACTACTAATTGTGAGACTAATTAATGTAGGACTAATATGACGAAAGAAAGATTTGCTATAGTAATGTAGATGGTTGAACAGATCTTAATTAATTGAATAGTACGACAAGGAAATTTGCTACATAAGTTTGACATTTTGGAAAAACAGATCATATGATTTCTAACCAACCAATAAATTAAGATGTTGGAGACAGCCAATTTTCTTGTTTGGCAATCTAAACGGTTAGATAATTAGATTATGTTTACCATGTCATTCCTTCTTAAGTTGCAAGGTCTTCACGCCAATGAAATAAAATTTAAAAAGAAGGAAAAATTACAGAATATATTAATAAGCATATTATTCTTGATTTGCACTTTGTAAGTTTAAATTATACTGACTAAGTCAAGCTTTATTACCAGAAATAGAGACAATTTTCTCTCAAAATTAAAACGAGAGTAAATACATCAAATTGTGGCAAATTGAAAATACATGGAAAACACAAGTGCAATCGACTTCACGTGAAATTGATAGTTGAGAACCGTTAGATAAAAATTTAATCAAATCAGTCAAATCATCTAACCGTTCTCAGTTATCAACTTCACGTCAAGTGGACTGCAGCTGAGTTTCCACCGAAAATATATTACATACTCACAAGTCACACCTAACTTTCTGTGCTACTTTAATGCTCCATACAACATTAATCATGCATGTATTTATCTAGGCATGCATAGGCCATGCAATGATCGATATAAATAATAATGACATATCTTGCACGAAAAATCTTATACGAAAGGTATGATTTTTATTTCTTTTTAGGGAAATAATTCTATGACTAATGTTAGATGTATTTATTTGTGGATCCATCATTTCATTTTTATATATAAATATAGAATTAAGTGTGAGTTTTATTTGTGTGAAATTTACATTTCATAATATAGTGATGAGTTGATAACTTTGTTAACACGTGACACAAATAAGTTATTTTAATGAGAAAGTCTAGGGGACTAGTGCTTTTATTGAAATTTAGCCAGCACTTAACTATCAAAAGAAAAAATGAGTAATCTTACACTATTAGATATTATCTTACACTGTTAAAAATATTGATAATGACTAATTAATGGCTACACATCATAAATTTTGTTAGCCCCCTAACACTCCTTTATTTTAATAGCTCTATTTTTCTTTTTTCGTTCACTAATAACAATTTATTTTTAAATTTTATTTATTCCTAAATAATTAGGATTTATAAAATTTAGACAGCGTTAATTAACATAATATCCTAAAAGATAATTCATTGAGCATTTTTTTTGTTTTTCACTGTGTCCTTCAGCTGCCAGGCCAAGGACTAATCCGTCGCAGATCGAAGCTCCATTTGTGTTTGCTAGAGAAGAAAGATTTAAAAATAACGGTTTTCTTGAATATCTCTTATTCAAAGACTTATCTAAGATGATAAAATAAAATGAAATTGCAACAAAAAACTTTGGGTAAGAATTTACACTATTGAATGATCTTAGTTTAAATTAGTTCCACTGCATATTGGATATCCTAAAGTACTATTGAAGAACAATAATATTTGTTCCTGATTATTGACACTATGATTCAAACCTTTTTCTTCAATGTTGTTGTCACCAAAATATATCCTCATAATCAATCTCAACTTTGGGGATGGACTGTATCTTGTTCCAATCTTCACCTTCATGAACTCTGCATCTTTCCTTCAGAACACAACAATCTATGATGATTAGACATTCCAGTGAATCCGGTAAACCTTCTGCTGGTAAGCATTGAAGCTTGGGACACTGAGAAATCTCTAAGCTCTCAAGTCTTGTAAGATAATGAAGCGAAGGAAGAAAATTCAAGCTTGGACAATCTACTACTGTAAGATGAGTGAGGTTAGGCATATCCCCTGCTTTCAAATCCTCCCATTGTTGCAAGTTCTGCAGATTATGAAATGTAAGAGACTGCAAAGATGGAAAACTATTTGGACCTTGGGACTCGTCATCCACACGTGTCAAATCATGCATCTCTTCCTAATAAAGATGTTTAAGCATTGGAAGCTGGCCAAGAGAAGGGAAGACTTTACAATAACGACAATTTTGCAAAAGAATTCTCTCAATCTTGCAAAATGTTGGATTTCCCAACCAACCTGGAAACATAAGACCACCATAACCTGTTATAGTTAACCATTTGATCCTGTTATGAGGTTGAAGACCAGCTAAGATTTGTTGCTCTTCTAGGCCATCTTTAAACTCATTCCATTGCAACTCCAAGCCTTCCAAGCATGGCTTTTGTTCTAACTTAGCTGCGACGGCTTCTCTCATATTAGTCACATTTTCAAGATTGACTATACATATGGACCCATGAAGGAATCTCATGTCTTTAAGCTCTTCTATGCATTGTCCTTTCTCTTTGCCTACAATAAACGCTGATAAGGTTTGAAGGTTTGTTAATTTTCCAATTTCCATTGGCATAGAACTAATTTGGCGTTTTATGTCCAATTCAAGGTGCCTGAGGTTGGTAAGATTTTTAATCATTTTGGGCAACTGAAGTAGTTTGAAGCAGTTATTGAGCTTAAGTATCTCTATCCCATTTAAATCTGTTACTGATTCAGGTAGCTTCTCAACATGAGTTTCCGAGACATCAAGGTGACGGAGGTGTTTCAAAGTTCCAATTGAGTTAGGCAGCTCACTGATATTGGAAAAGCTCAAATTCAGCACCCTTATGTATCTGAGATTCAGAAAAAACTCATAAGGGATTTGATCCATTTGGCACACACCTTGAGACAACAGAATGAAAGTTCTCAGACGACCACACTTAAGGAAAGCCTTCAGAGTTTCTACCTTAATGTCTTTACATACCAGAGATGAATGTCTGACACATCTCAAATCACCCCATGGCAATGACTTGCCATCCTCCATTCTAAGACAAACTTCATCAGAAACAAACTGAGCAAGGTCATGAATGAGCTTGTGCATTTTATACACCGGCTGAGTTTGAAGATCTTGGTGTGAACATTGAAAGAAGGACCTTTGAAATAATATATCACAATACTGTTTGCCAATGTCTTCAGCTCTTCTTGTTCCTCTTGGTTGAACAAAGCCTTCTGACACCCACAATTGGACCAAATCATCCTTCTTGAATTCAAAACTTGCAGGAAAAATAGAGCAATAGGCAAAACACCTTTTCAAGCAAGCATCCAAAAGATCATAACTTAGCTTCAATGCTGGAATTACTTGACTTCGATTCTCTGGAATGTCCCATGTGTTGCTTTTCAGGACAGCATCCCACTCCATTTCATCGGATCTAAAGCGTAGGGCGCTTCCAAGAACTCTAGCTGCCAGTGGTAGCCCATCACATTTTTGTGCAATCTTGAAGCCAGTTTCCCTCAATTCTAATTGTTTGTTAGTATCATGCCTCATGTTTGAGAATGCTCTTTGTTTAAGCAATTCCCAACAATCTTCATCAGACAAAGTCTTCAAATGGTACTGGTAAGGAGAAGCAGTGGCAACAATTCTTGAAACAAGCATGCTTCGTGTCGTCACCAGTACTCTACTCCCTCGAGCAGCAACTCTCAATGGCAAGCACAACACATCCCAATTATGTTCATCCTCATCCCAGAAGCCATCTAATACAATTAAGAACTTCTTTCCATTGAGTATTTCTTCAAGTCTCATTTGAATTGGTTCTAAATCAGACAACTTCACCTTTTCCCTACAAGCACACTCAACAATTGACCTTGTGACTCTTTCTATGTTATACTCAACAGAAACAGATACCCAAATTTTCAAATCAAAATTGCTATCCACATCAACATTATTGTAGACAAGTTGAGCAAGAGTAGTTTTTCCCACACTCCCCATGCCCACAATCGCAATCACTGAAAGATTCGACCTTCCCCCCATTTCCTCATCCAACAACAATTTTATAACTTCCCTCTTATCACTTTCTCTTCCAATTACAACCGACTCATCCAATAACGAACTAGTTTGAAAATTGCCTACAGTAGAACAAGGCATACCCAATTTGTGCAATTCATCTACAAAGGAACCATCCATTTCCCTAGCTAACTCTTCTAGTTTATTCTGCATCTTAACCATCTGAGAGGGAATACTAAACTTAAACTTAGAAAAGACCAAGTTCCTGACCTGATCCTTGTTGGTGAAGTCAAGGTTGACATCAGCAGAAGCAAGTTTTGAGATTTCCAAGGCAAGTTCATCTAGAAAGTCCTCAGCTTCATGCAAGGCATTCTGAGTGTCCCTGAGCCAAAGGTGTTGGGCCTTATTATGAGAAGAACAAGAAGATGAGTGATTAATGGCTCTAACATTGTCAACAAGAGACTGAACCTTGAAGAGTGTCCTTTCAAGCTTGTTGAGGTCGTTGTTGTCAAAACCAAAGAGAAGAGAAAGCTCTTTATGAGCAAAGCTTGTGAATCTGTCAAGGATAACCTGCAAAGAAGCAGAGACTATGCCTGTTTGAAACAGAACACTTTCCATTCTCACTCTATCTTCAACCAACTCTAATGCCAACCAAGTATATATATTAAATCTATTATAACATTGCTAAATTTTGTTTATAATGAGAATCACTCTGCTTACCTGTCACTGATACCATCTCCAGATAAAGACTTTATTAATACAAAGGCCTTAGATTTTTCTGCACCAATGACTATCTCTAAAAGAGATCTTGAATGGTTTTCTAACTCCTCTCAAAAAAGAACCCTCCTTAACACTGGATACACACCCACTCATACTCTTCCCTTATCTCTTCCGATGACATGGTCATCTTTCTCACCGTATTTCACCCTCAACTGCTCGCCCCCTCTCTCCTTCTCTCATTCTCCTTAAGTACGGAATACATACGTACTGTTTCTCTGCTAGGGTTTTTGATTAAAAAGTAATTTGCACTCAATCTTTTCATTAAAATTAATTATTGATCATTATTACTGATTTCTTAATTTTTTGCCATCATATATTCTTTTTCTTTTGGGATTGTCCCTTCCTTCTTCTTATTGTTGTATATCGTGGATAGAAGAGCCACCGCTTTTCTTTCCCTACATGAAGTATCTTCTTATTTCTATTAGCTCATTCTCTAACTAATTTTAGACAGACATTAAATTTATGGCTAAACCTATCATCACATTTGAAGATGATCTTTGTATTCCAACTTAAATACCTTTTCAAGTTGTATATCGTGGATAGAAGAGCCACCGCTTTTCTTTCCCTACATGAAGTATCTTCTTATTTCTATTAGCTCATTCTCTAACTAATTTTAGACAGACATTAAATTTATGGCTAAACCTATCATCACATTTGAAGATGATCTTTGTATTCCAACTTAAATACCTTTTCAAGTTGTATATCGTGGATAGAAGAGCCACCACTTTTCTTTCCCTACATGAAGTATCTTCTTATTTCTATTAGCTCATTCTCTAACTAATTCTAGACAGACATTAAATTTATGGCTAAACTTATCATCACATTTGAAGATGATCTTTGTATTCCAACTTAAATACCTTTTCAAGTTGTATATCGTGGATAGAAGAGCCACCGCTTTTCTTTCCCTACATGAAGTATCTTTTTATTTCTATTAGCTCATTCTCTAACTAATTTTAGACAGACATTAAATTTATGGCTAAACCTATCATCACATTTGAAGATGATCTTTGTATTCCAACTTAAATACCTTTTCAAGTTGTATATCGTGGATAGAAGAGCTACCGCTTTTCTTTCCCTACATGAAGTATCTTCTTATTTCTATTAGCTCATTCTCTAACTAAATCTAGACAGACATTAAATTTATGGCTAAACCTTTCATCACATTTGAAGATGATCTTTGTATTCCAACTTAAATACCTTTTCAAGTCTGCAAAGGATGAGACAAATGTTCCCTCTTTGTTCGTCACCGTGAAAACAAATTCTTCATAAATAATAATAGACTATAAAAAGTTTTTTAGATATCAATATACAAAAAGCTTTTCTCCTTTTGTAATATTAGCTATATATATATATATATATATATAGCAAATATTTTTTGTTACATAAAATATAATGAGATAATATTTGAATAGCTAGAAATGAATAAAACTAAAGTGGCTAAGTTGTGAACAGCTAAGTTATTCGAATGACAATATATATAAATGTCAAAATAAAATTGATATTAAAATAAGAAAAAGTCTGAATGTTGAAAAATATTTTCTCTAGATGTAAGGTCGATTTTAAATGATAAAAGCATATTAGAAGATGATTATATTTGAGCGGAAAAAGAGAAACTGATTTCAAGGTGTTTCCACGATAGTGGTAACGCATGTTCTAACTCCGATTTGCCACTCTATAAAACCACCACCTGCACCAATATAATATAACCTCATATACTCGCTCACTTAACCGACTACTAGCACTTTTCTTTTTCTTTTTTTCTATTTCTGTGGCTCTGTGTATATATATAGCCCTATATATCTCCGTGGTCTACATAATTCAATCTCATTCTTCCTATTATAGTGCATAACTTAATTGGCCACACAATATAGCACGAAATTAAACCTCTCTCTTTATTGCTTGCACCTAACTACTTATATAGTATATATACAGCTGTATCAAGTCCACCATCATGCAACTTATTTCATGTTTTATTATGCTTATTATTATGTGTCCTTGTTTTCAATGATAATAATAATAGGAGGATTATTCCTCCAAATTCAATGGAGGAAGCGGTTCAAATATAATAAAGAGTGGTACTTGCCTCCTGGTTCATGGGCTGGGCCTTTTTTGGAGAGACTCTCAAACTTTACACTCAAAACCTAAATTCCTTTTTCTCCAAGAGACAAAAGAAATACGGGCAGATATTCAAAACGCACATACTGAACTATGGAGGTAGAAATGGAAGAAATATGCAAACTGTATCGATGCTTGGAGAAAGGCAACAACTCTTATCCCTTACATATTCCTAGAACTTCCTATTGGAAAGCAATCAAGGTACGTATCACAAATTTCTTTTTTTGAGTTTTTACTTCTTTTAAGTAAACAAGGATATTTTTTTGTCAATAAATTATAACTCAAATGGTATATGATACTATATATATACATATTAGTTAAAAAAATTATATTTTTACAATAAAGTAATGTCATTTTTATTTATTATTTCAACAACCATGTCATATAAATATTATGTCTTATCATCAATTATATTTTATTTTATATAATCAATTTGTTTATAAAAAATATTTTTTTATTTTTTTATTTGTTTGCATTCTATTTATATGTTTGCATATATTAATGTTATTTTTATTCTTTAGATGTTTGGGACATAAATTGATATTTTTTAATCTTTACTTAAAATATTTTTTTAATTTCCTACCATTCTTTACAGTAATGTGTTTTGCATTCATTAACTCTTGAAATTCTAATTTCCTACCTCTTGCGATTTTTTTTGTAAATAATTTAAAAAATGAATGAATGAGAACGAAAAAATATATAAAAATGTTATATTAAATTTAAGAAATTTTTGACAATTAATATAAGAGATTAAAAAATAAAAAGTAGTAAGAGTCTTAACATGTATAAGTTGTAGAATTTGAATATTTGTAATTGAAATTTTTTATAATTATCATTATTATGACACTTTTAATGTATATTTATTGCATTTAATTAGTACTTGATGTTTCAATTGAATAATAATATATAAAAGTTTTTTGTTTTAATTTTTTAAAAATATTTTACTAAATAGTAATTGGTTGATTTTAATTTTTTCAAAATCATTAGAATTGCTGATATGGTATCATTAGTAAAGAAAAGATAGTTTAAATTCATTGTAGAAAAAGTTAGTATCAACTTTTATATATTATAAATAGATGTTAGTTGAATATAAAAGTAAAAAAATTTTATTTTGTATTTTTTAAATAATTAAATAATATTAAATATAATAAATATATAATTATAAATATTATATATTTAAATTAGAAATATTATATATTTAATTTATAAATATTAAAATAAATAATATAATTTTAGGTTATTTTCTTCTTAACATATTGTTTGAATATATATGATATTATTCATGGGTAGATATAGTCATATAAAAATGATAGTGGAGAATTTTACCTAACAGCATTTTAATGAATAACAGTAAAAATATTGTTAAATAATTTAATATATTTATTTAATATAATATATATTAAATATCTTAAATATTACTTTTACGTGAAAACATTTCCTTCGACAGTCGATCTGTTCTCTTACTCGCGCCGTTTTCAAAGTCAAAGGTAAGTCAAACTCATTTATGTAAAGCTTAAAAAAGAGAAAAAAAAACTTTATTTCTTGGTGCTCGAGTCATGTTTGGTTAATAAACTGAGTTACCCTTCGTTTTTTTGTTTAATGAGTAGTTTCGGAAATGGAGGAGACATGAATTCCGGGAAGATTAATCACATGTATACAAGATTTTGACAACATAGTTTAGAAATCAGATTCACCAGCTGTAGAAGATGAGTTTATGGAACAGAAGAGGAAAAAATGAAGAAATAAGAGAATTGATGAGTGCAGTTGTTGTATTGAATTGTTGCAACTTCAATCTGTTCTCTCAGAGGAGTAGTACAAGCTATATATAGTCTTAACACTATCTATCTATAACTAACTACTCTAAGAATGGAAAGTAAAAGTGTAAAACTACTTGATAACAGAATCTGTTATTCTAACAGATTCTTGATGCTCTTTCACTCTATCACCAGCACTTAGAAGTTACCTGCTTAAAGCCACTATCAATTAAAAGAGAGTTGTTCATCATCAATAAATACATTGGAAACATGAGCTATCTTAACCCAATCTTTTCCTTCTGTTTTGCTGCAATTTTTCATCAGCTCAGAGCAATCTCTGATAAAGAGAAATTCAAGAGACGCAGATACTCCTCCGTCAGGCAAAGATGAAATAACTGGACAATCATTCATTTCTAAATGCTTAAGCGAATAGAGGCATGACAGCAGTGGAAGCGAGGCTAAGCTGGGGCAATGTTCCACCTTAAGCTTTTGTAAACATGGGAAGTCACCACTTTGAACTCCTACCCACTCTTCCAATTTAGGCATGGCCTCAATTGTAAGTTCTTTCAAGCTCGGAAACGCATGAGACCGTTGACCTTTTCCATCTCTACAAAATCTTTCATCTATTCTCCGAAGCTTACACATTTCTTTCATATGCAAAAATTGAAGACATGGCAATTTACCAATGGGCTCAAGGTGTTCACAATTCAAACAATTATGTAGAGTCATATCAACCATACAATTATAACAAGGATCAGCAATCCAACTCGGAAGCTTAGAACCACCATAGCATAGTAATGCCATCTCTTCAAGACCCAGAGGGGGTCTTAAGCATTCAAGGATTTGCTCTTCTTTCCTGGCATCGGCAACCCTTGTCTCGGTCCATCTAAACTGTATCCTACAAAGGAACTTCTTGCTGCTCAAATCAGCTTCCATTGCTTCCTCAAAACTCGAGACATTCTCAATTCTCGAAATGCAAAATGCACCTGTAAGATTTATCATTTTCTTTAACTCCACAATCCGGCACCCATCATCCTTGCCAACAAGAAATGCCGACAGAGTTTGAAGATTGATCAAATTACCCATCCAAGGGGGCATTGATTTCACTTGCCTCACAACATCAAGCTCAATATGCCTCAAACTAATGAGCTTCCCAATCCCTTTAGGCAACCCAACTAACTCTAAACATCCCCTAAGCCTAAGAGTTTGCAAATTACAAAGACTAACTACCGAATCAGGCAAGCGTTTAATGGGCGTATAAGACAAATCAAGATACCGAAGCGATTTCAAACTCCCGATAGAACTCGGCAGCTCTGATATAAGATTCCTACTAAAATTCAAAGACCTCAATCCCTTGAGGCACAAGAAAAGATTTCGCGGAATGCGTTCAACATAAAACCCAGGCACAGGAACAAGAAATAGCGTGTTCAGATTTTCAAACCTCTCAATTACATCAAAACCTGAGGCGCAAGCCACACTCTTTGAATCCACGGACAAATGCTTCACATTCGTAGGTACTTTATCCCAATTTGCATCCAATACCGTATGGTATTCAAGCACTGAGAACGTGATCTTATCCTGGTTGATTCTATAGAGTAACCTCCTCGTCTTCCCGTGGAAGAAATCCACGGACGGATCAGATCTCGAGGGAACAATAACTTGGCTGGAGACGAGCGAATCGAAGACTTGGGCTGCATCGTGCTCCTGCTGCCTGGTGGAGCACTGTAAGAGTCCCTGGGCTATCCACAGAGAAACCAGTTCTTGTTTGGAGAATTCGTAGCTGGGAGGGAAGAGGGAACAGTGTGAGATGAAAGGGAAACGACCGTTGCTGAATTGAATAACTACCTGGCGGAAGTTTTCGGGAGAGATAGAGATGAGAGTGGTGCTGGCGCGTCTTTTCTTGCGGGCGATGAAGGGGGAAGAAGAGGACGGAGTGTGCCCTAAATTCAGCTTGTCGTGCAGTCCTGTAATCTCGAAATCCTCGGAAGGGTCATCATCGAGTGCAGAAGCAGAATTGGAATCCATGTCTGTTTGTGAGATGAAAAGCTTTTTTCTGCAGCTCTGTCCTCAATTCTACAATTTCAGAGAAAGTGTTCCACCGTTTCGGACTCGAACAAAGAAAATATATCATCAACCCTTTTTATTTGTTATTTGAAGTAGTCAACCCTAAATTTAAGAAGTTCTAACAGCACTGTTTGTTGTATTTGCATGCTGACCACCCGAACCACTAGATCTGTAGGTATCAATTTTTAGGTCTTCATTCTTCAATTGAACATCAACCTGCATATACTTAAACATATCATATTGTCTCATACTAGACTCAACATAAACTATTACTTCATATACTTAAATAAAAGTGCTCAATTAGAGCACTAATTCATAATGATAGCTATTAGTTATTTAATTACCTCATCAGCCTGAGGGAGGATTGCAACAGAAACAGCACTGGAATGAACTCGTCCTGATTTTTCTGTCACAGGAACTCTCTTTTGTTTTGTTGTTTTTTATTTAAAAAAAAAAAAAGAAAGAAGTCAGCAATGATAGAAAGTAGATTTATTCATGGATGGTAAAAGGTTGTAGCCATTCCACTTTTAAATTTTAGTTTCCCAAAAGCACCATCTCCTACAAGAAATCCATCAGATGAAGGATGAAATGCAGTTCTACTATATCAGGAACTCGAGTAAAGCACATAACTCAAATCATACAGAATGTACAAAATATGTACCTTGTATCCTTTAAGATCTGATTGAGCAATATCTACTACTTCAAATTTCCAGCCATTCTTGTGAGCATACTTTTCGTACCTGAATTATGTTAGACGATATCACTTTTTAAAAAATTGTAACAGTAGTTTCCTTTAGATTTCGATGACACAAATGCAATCTTACATTTTGAAGATGTCCATTGCAAATAAAGAAGCCTCCTCCCCACTAGTACCTGTCAAAAGTGGTAAAAGCAAATAAAAGTGGCAACAAATGAAGTCAAAACAGAACAAAAGTAAGAAACAATCAACACAACCCAAGACAACTTCACACACATTCATCGGAGAACAATTTTGATTATAAAAAATAATAGATATTTTTATTCAACAGTGACACATCACCTGCTCTGACCTCCAAAATGCAGTTTCTTTCATCAGCACCGTCCTTAGGAAGTAAGGACTTCAACAACAAATGTTGCAATCTTCGTTCTTCCTCTATGGGCCGCCTCATTTCCTCTGTCGCCATATTAATCATGTCTTTGTCACCGGAACATTCAACCACCAGTGATTTCAAGCCATCAATTTCTTACGCAAAGAGCAAGTAGGAAAAGGATTCAACTGTTTGGACTATTACATGGTCTCAATAATAAAATATATTTTTAAAATTTTTTAATAATGGTCAAATATTTTTTATTTAATTTTAATTATAAATTATTCATTACGTATTATTTAATTTTAAATTTTACTATCTATTTTATAAATTATTATTTTATAAAATAACCTATTATATTTATTTACAATTAGAAATAAAAATAACAAGAAAATAAATTTATTAATCATGACCTCCATACATATTTAGGCAAAGCGAATCAATAAGATTTTTAAGCTTTTGATTCGTTACAGAAGTACAACATAATTGATTAAATTTTGCCCGACAATATACTTCTCAAAATTCTATATAATTAAAAGTGTTATAGATTGAACTGTTATATAAAATATGAATTTTTTCTTATTCAATTGAATCGATTGAAGTGTTACTTTACTCTCTGGTCTATTCTTGAACTCGAATTAAAATCCATCTGTTTTAGTTTCCAATTCTAGCACCGCCTTCTATTCCACCTTAAAATTGCACCTATTTCCCTCCAATCTATCGGTCCTGCTCTATGTTATATCCATTAGTTCAGATAAAAGATTCAGCATGTTGTATTTCAATCACCTCTACCTCTTTTTTGGGTTCATTCTTTTTTTTGATAACTTAAAAGAAAACAAACAAAAATTAAGAGAGAAAAAAAAATAAGAAATTGCTTAAAAAAAGCAGTCTCATTAGATACCATTTTTAAATTTCTTTCAAGATAATAGAAGTTACACTTGGGGAGAAAGGGTCTCATTGCAATTTTTACCGTTACTGTATTTGCATTTTTTAAAATCAACTGAAAATTAGTACGCCATTTTTAAGATATGATATCTTGGATTTTTAACACCAAATGATCAATAAACCCAGAGTAATCTTGTAAATTATTGACAATAGTAAAAGCCTCCATACAGTCTATCTCACATATAATATCTATTTGTCCCGAGTCCCATGCTAAAAGAAAGCCTCTCCAGATAGCAAACAACTCTCCTTGCAAAATGCTACGACTCTCAATTGTTCCCAGACAACCTCATTGCCACTTTTCCTTCCAATCTCTGCTAACATAAGTAAAACCAACTCGAGCACAACTGCAATGATAGCTAGCATCACAATTAATCTTAAAAATACCCACTAAAAAAAATCCAAGAGTCACTAATGGTTGAGGGGATAGCTAATATTATTTTTGGGCCCATCCTATATATTTCAAACTGCACTCTATTTTTTTTGTACTATGCCCTATTCCTTCCGCCCCAATAGAAGTTCATAGGAATTCTTTTTTGGTGTGTTTTGAACAAAAAAAATTAGAATTTTAAAAAAAATTATATTATTCGTGAAAAATTTAATCGATTGAGTTACCAATAAACATGATTTTCCTTGTTTTTACGTCGAGGGATAAAAAACTCATTAATTCGTATTATTAAATATTTATAGAGGTCATAATTGATAGAAGATCTATTTTATTATTGTTTTTATTTCTAATAATGAATAAACATGATAAATAAATAATAAAATAATAATTTATAAAATAGATAATAAATTTTATAATTAAATAATATATAAAAAATTAATTAAAAATTATTTAATAATTATTAAAAAGCTAAAAAAAAGTAGAAAAAAAGAAAGAAAGAAAAACCGTCGAATCATTTGCCCACAAAGTTGAAAAGAAAAAGTAACACAAGTTAATGCAAGACAAAACAAAACAAAACAAGCTACTTAACATTACTCTTTATCTTCCCCCCTTTTGAATTTTCTTATTGAAAGAAACACCCAAAAAGCGCAGGAAGAGGGTTCAATACCTTCTGTTTAGCCCTCAACTGAGTAATAAGGTGTAACGAACCGCTCAGCTCCTTATTAGCTCTTGCATATTCTGATGGTGATATTTCCGGCTGTCATCAAGTAACAAGAAAAATTAAAACATAAGATAGCGGACGAACAGTGAGATTTATTAACCTTTTTTATTTTTTTCAATTTTTTATAAAAAAAATACATAATATAATTTTAAAAATATGCCTATCATATTACATATTTATTTATATTAGTAAAAACTAAACTAATCAAGTTTACGTAATTAAAAATATAAAACATATAAATACAAAAAAATAAAAATATTTTGGAAATATTATGACATTTGTAAGACTTAAACTAAACAAATAGGTTTTACTTATATTAGTAAGACTTAAACTAATCAAACTTACGTAATTAAAAATATAAAACATATAAATACAAAAAAAATTAACAGTATTTTGGAAATATGATGATATTTGTACACTAATTTTTCATATATATATATATATATATGGTAAATTCTATTCTATTTTTTATATTTTAATATGTAAATTATCTTTTATGATATGTTACTTTTTAATTGATTATTATGTTAATTATGATTAAGTTATATTGTAATTAAAAAATTATTTAAAAGAATAAATGTATAATTTGATAAAATACCAAAAATTGAATTTTTACTCTCTGTAACCTCGTTGTTTCTCTCTCTCATTGCTCTTCTGTGTTGATTTTAATTTGTAGTGGATCTGCAATCGGTTAAAGAGAGTATATTTGGTCGTGCTGTTATTTTGTAGTTGTCTTTTGCTCTTTAGTTCACATAATTACGTGTCACATATAAATTTTTTATTATCAGGGTGCATTAATCTATGATTTAGGATTGTGATAATTATTGCATATATTAAAGTGATGCTTGAATTAGATATGCATTTGATCCATCCGTCTATTAGAATTTAAATTACACTATATCAATTAGTTCAAAGCCGTTCTTTGGAATGACTATGGATCATTGGATCGTACACAAGATCCGTTGCATTAGATATTCAAAGGATACTTGCATCTTTACTTTTCGTCCTGCTTCGAGTTACAGTGTGCTCTCAACACACTTTGAGTGATGAAGAAACAGTGGAAGGGAGGAAATATACTTCACTTAACACAGAAGGTGTTTTTCAATGAAAGGGTGGAACGAATTTAAGTAATAATAATTATTTGGTAAAAGAATATAAATTTATTTTTTAATATTTACAAAAATTATATAATTATCTATCTTAAAAAAATATTTAATTATAAAATGGTTCTACTTTAGTTAAGTTGTTAATTTTTATTGAGTTAAATTAACTCAAATTAAAATTAAACATCTAATTAAATGTGTCATATCATAGAGGCTAATTTATATGTTGTTTTAGAGAAAATTGGATAAAATTCACCTATATATAAATTTGGTTGAGTTAGAAAATAAAAAATTTAACTAAAACAATAAAAAAATACTTGAAAATAATAAAAATAAAAAATGATCTTATTATAAATATATAATTTTAAATATTATATATATATGAAATTTTAAATGTTAATTTTAATAAATAAATAATATTTATTTTTTTATATTTATATATTTTATATTTTTAATTACGTAAGTTTGATTAGTTTAGATCTTACTAATATAAGTAAATATATAATGTGATAAGCATGTATTTAGAATTATATTATTTTTATTCCGTTTTTCTATAAAAAAAATGAAAAAAAGTAAAAAAGGTTAATATTTTTATGTATTATATATAATATTTTAAATAAATTATATTTTTAAAATATTTTGATGAAAAATTATTTTATATAATAATATCTTTAATAAAATTAGTTAATTAATAAATTTTGAATATAATAATCTAATTATTTGTGAAGTAATATAAAATAAAATTTTAATTATTTTATATTTTTATATTACAGTTTAAAATTTTATTTTAATATAATTTTTTAATATCATAAAAATTTCTTTCATAATAATTAATCTTATTGAATAAAGAATATTCATATTTTTGTATTTATATATTTTATATTTAATTATTTAAGAATAAAAGATTCTGTTATCATTTAAAATATTGTGTATCAAAGTATTGTTATTTAAAATATTTATTTATGTACTAAAATATTTTATATTTATTAGAGTCCATCAATGCTCTTCTTTCATATTAGCCTTTGATTTTCATCTAATCAAATCTAATGGTCTATATAAGTATGACACATCGAATAAGTACATAACATAATGGTTGTGCTCGTTTTAGATATACCCTATTTTATTCAAATAAATTTAAGTTCATCTTATTTAATTCATAAATATTATTTGCGTACCAAATCAGCCGCTAAAATCAGCTACCAATATATTTATGTATAAGTACATATGTGATTTAATTTAGTTTCAACGTATATTTATATTGTAACATATATCTTATTCACGCTGATTTCAATGTACACATAGTATAATTCTATGTAATTTTTGTTCCATAGAAGAGTGTACATTAAAAAAATAGAAAACATGGATTATCATTAACATATCATGTACATAGAAGAAAAATGTTATTCTCACTACAACTAATTTACAACACTTAATTATTACTTCCAAACAATAACTACTAAACATTATACATAAAAATATACAATAAATATATACACATAAATTTATGTTTAGCTATTCTATACTAAAATTAATAATTGTTAAAATGAATATTGTTTGAATAATATTACTTAAAATTGTTTTACATAGATAATTATTAAAAAAACTTTGTATTAAATTATTATGTTATCTTTTTAATTATATTTAATCTTTTTTTCTACCTTTTTTAATATATTTTTTATATAATATTTTTTTATTATTATCTATTTTAGTATGCAATAATTTTTTTATTATAATAAAAGTTCATATTCATTGATTAATTTACAATAACATATAAAAATTAACTACTTTTTAAGTACTTAGATTATAATAAAATAATCTTTATTTACTGCATTAAAAATAATATTTAAATTGACAAATTTTAGTATTCTTTTCAAATACTCTCAATAATTTTATTAGTAAATTCTAACTTTTTACTAATTATGTTTTTATTATATATTATTTATGTTTAATTTTTTATTTAATTTATCATTTTTAATACCAACAATAAAAATATTCTTTAATTTCTTTGGCCAGTTATCCTTTTGTTTCTTTTTTTTTTTTTCGACACGGAACCGTTTTTAATTTTTTGTTTTTGTTTTAATGTTTCTCTTTTTATTTTGGACCTCATCACATACCTTTTCAAAATTTTCATTTCTTAATCCATTCTACACTTTTTTTTTTCACTATATGTAGCGCAAATTAACTACACATACAATAATTGTTATCATAGACCGTGGGCCGCATACAATAAAAAGGTTATGTTAATATTAAAAAATTATTTTATACCTATACTTTTTTAAATGTCTGAGTTAGATAATTATAATTTTTCTACGATTAATAATTACTAGACAAAGGCTGCTACTGTGAGTCCAACTATTGTAGCCATTGCTTGTCACTTATCAAAATTTAAAATCACTTTTATGCTGCAAAATACAGTGCATCTTTTTAATTTGACACGAATACTTCAACATCTGAAAAAGGAATCCTTCTTCAGCATAGTAGAATTTTCCATTTTTTACTAATGACATTATCGGAGTTAAGGATTCAAAACAATTACTAATAGAGAGAGAGTGTTATGGACCTGTCAAAATTTCAATCACAACAAAATTCTGTATTCTCTCTCTATAAATTTGATTTTGTATCCTAGTGCGATCCTTTATTTAACCATGTAAACTTTTGAATAAGTAATTTTATTATGAAAAAGTAGAGGTACTAATATATTATCTGCCAACTTTTGCCAATTCTTATTTATATTTGTGTTTTATAGAAGTGTATTCGTAAATGTGTCTAATAATTAATATATTTTAAATACATATATAAAGAGACACATCTAAAAAATATATCTATAAAGACACTTCTATTAAACACAATTATAAAAAATACATTTTTATTAGACACATTTACAAACACATTTCTATGAAACACAATTATAAATAAGAGTTGGCAGAAGTTGGCAGATATACCGTTAGTAACGTAACGGAACCGTTTCATTATATATTATATATCGTGTATTGCACGTTCACTCCTTCCATACAAAAATGAAGAATAATATAAAACTAAGATTTAATAGATCCAAAAGGTCAAGAGTTCGAACTTTTAGTGAATCCAAAAGTTAAACTAATTTTTTGAGAAAATGTTTATTATTCCCACAACAAAAAATTAAGCAGCATTAGCAAGAAGATCATTATTAGAAGAAGCAGCACCACAGGAATATTCACGTTTAACAGCCTTCAAGAGGAGACTATCATGTTCAAGTGCCATCTGAACTGGCAATGATCCAAGCCCATTCGCCATGGCCAGAAGCATCTTCTTTGTTTCTTTCTTGAACTCATTCTTATCTACCCTCCCATTCATGTCGTGGTCAAATTGCACGAAGAGCGACTCGTACACACGCGCCACCTCCTCGGGATCGCGCTTCACGTCCACGCCGAAATGAGTCTCCATCACTCTCAGCCTTTGGAGCTCCTTCACCATCTCCGTGTAAGACAGAAAGCCATCTTTGTCCGCGTCCAGTTGAGCGAAGAGGTCGCTCACGGACGCGGAGAAGGCATCCTCGTCTTCCACGAAGTTGGTGATGGTGGTGCCGTCTATGATTTCTACGCTCATGCTGGTGGTTGATATTCAAATCTAAATCAGCTTAATAGGGTTTTTGTAATTGTAAGAATAATTAGAACTTAAAAAGAGAGACTAGTGAACCTTTTTTGTTTTGTTTGATGAAAGGTGCGTCTAATTTGAAGTATTTATAGGAATAAGAAGACAGTTATATGGTAAGTAAACGCAATATCTTTAATAATAGAATTTAATTAAAGAATTTATCTTTTTAGTTAATATCTATTAATCTTTTTAAATTTAAAATTTAAATTTTTATCCAAATCACAATACTTTCAATTAAGTTACGCTCAAAATAAATTCAAAAATTTAAATATACATAGTTCGGTAAATATAAATTTAAATTAAAACATAAGATAGCGGATGAACAATGAGATTTAAACTTAGAAATTGTGAAGAAAAACAAAAGAGAAATGAAAGAAGGCGTCGATTCATTTCTTTTCCAAATTCCCAAAGCTTCCTTGTTTCCACTTCACGCTATCATCTTCTAAATGCACCTCAATATAAGTTTAATATTTTAGTTAATATTAATTTGTAATTTTTAATAATTTTGTTTTCCGAGTAGAAACCTTTAGAGAATATTTAAATTAAATTTGTAGTAAAAAACTATATTTATTAAAAAATAATAAAAAATGCTACCCGCAATCTCTTAAATAGTTAAATGAGTATAAAAAAATTATACCATATTACCATTTGAGTTATAATTTATTGGCCTTGAACAACTGCTTTTATGATCGACATATGTTACAAACTTATAATATAATTTAGTTTTTTTTTTTTTTTACTAATTTTTAGTAGATAACTACAGAAGTTCTCCAATTTCTTATTATTTTCTATTTTTTATGCAGCTCTATCAATTCCATAATTTAAAAAAAAGTATTATTTTATTTGGAATTCAAACAAAGAAAAGAGGAGAATAAACACTAATTTAACTCCTAATTATTATTTTAAAGGACAAATTTTTTTTGTCTGAAAAAAAAATTCAAATCAAATTTTACTTTTTAATGCTTAAGATACAACTCAATTGTTAAAGCCTTAAAGGTTAATGAACGTAAATCGTTAAACTGATGACATGGCCATTAAATATTTAACTGTCACCACTCAAATGGTTAGCAACTTACATTGGTTAGGGACTGCTTAGTCCCAATTCATACGAAAAAAAAATGTCATTGTTGCCAACTTTTTTCATTGAAAAGATGAATAAAAATATTGATAATTTCTGGACGATAACAGAATTACAGAACATTGATTATTTTAAGGTATATGCTACAGTGTCTATATATACTTACTTAGTTTATTAAAAAGAGATAAAAATTAATATTTAAATTAAAAAATATAAAAATAAACAATTTTTTAATATTTAAAATTTACTACAAAAAATAACTTTGGCAATTTCAACACCAAAATTAAAGGCATGAGAGAATTTGCATTATTTCAAATTATAGAGTACATTTATTTTATAATGAAGCTAATGGACAAGAAGCAGGGACGGATCTACTATTATAGGTGTGGGGGCAAGCGCTCCCACTACAATTTAAAATTTTATTGAGTAGTATATGATAATAATATTTATTTGTTCCCACTAAATTATTTAATTTGACCCCACAATAATTTTTTATTCAACTTTAGACATTTAATAGTCAATTTGAGAACTTCATATTAGATGTCAATTATAATGATTAATTTTCAAATTTAAATAAGTTTAGTGTTCTTTTTTAAAAATCGACTCGAAAGAATATTATCTATCCATTTGTGTTTTTTCTTTTAAAATTACCTTTAGTTTTTTTTATAACAGCTACACTGAATGAACTTTTTCAACTATGAATATCATCAAGAGCTAATTGTATGAAGGTTGAATTTTAAATGATTGTTTAACAACATATATATATATATATATAAAGACATTTTGATTATAATATCAAAATTTTAAAATATGAAATATAAAAATTTAAATTTAAAATTTTATATTATTATTTAAATTACTATTCTAGTATTTTAATTTGTAATTAGATATTTTGAAATCTAATTATATTTTACAATAACAAAATATAATTATAACAATAATTATAGTACGTATACATAAAATAATCACTTGTATATAATAAATCTTAAAATATAAATTTTAAAATATAAAATACACATTTAAAATAAATTAAATCATATATATTTATACACAAATTTATAATAAATAATTTAATAATTAACTTTTTATGTAAACATAATATTTTTATTATAAAATTATTATCATGTTATATATATTTCGCCCCACTATCAAAACAAGAAACAACGGGAATCAGGTTGAGGTCTTGTTTTCTTTTTGCAGTAATTCCAACTTGTTCAGTCATGTCCACATCATCAAATTTCATTTCATTGGGAAGCTTCCAATCAAAGTGATACAACAAAAATGCAAGTGTCAACTCAACATTCATTATACCAAACATGCTTGCAGGACATATTCTTCTTCCACCTCCAAATGGGAGGTACTCAAAATTATTTCCTTTATAATCAATAGAAGAATTATTTTCCATGAATCTCTCCGGATAAAACTTTTCAGGTTCGGTCCAGTAGTTTGGATCTCTTCCAATAGCCCAAACATTCACTATCACCTTACTTTTGTAGGGTATGTGATATCCATTGATCTCACATTCTTGTTTTCCACATTCTCTTGGAAGTAAGAGGGGAAGTGGAGGGTGTAACCTTAGTGTTTCTTTCACAACTGAGTTCAAATACTTGAGTTCATGGATACAAGTCTCGTCAACCCTTCCACTTTTGTTGAATATATCCCTAACCTCAGCTTGTGCCTTTTGCATTACTCTTGGATTCTTCATCATCTCTGACATTACCCAATCTATGGTTGTTGCTGTTGTCTCCCCTCCAGCAGTAAAAATGGTCTAAAATGTAACCATGATAAATGAGGTTAAGTGCTAAGTAACTTTATTTGACAAAAAAATTTCATCATCATCATATATAACATGATTAAATGTAATTATTTTATGGAAACTGTTATTTGTAGTTTTGTACATTAAAATTAGCCATTAAAATCAACTACGAATATTGTTATGTATAAATATGTGTGGTTTAATTTTTTCAATATGTATTTATATTCTAACATGTATTTATATTTATGGCTGACTTTTAATAGCTGATTTTAGTATACTATAGCATAACCCATTTCTTCGGTTTAATAATATATTTGTAAGCCTTTGTTGTGGATAATCTTTTTTATAACATAAAGAAGTTACTTTTAGGTTTTATAAAATATAAATAAATCTAGACGCATATTAATTTTACGAGTTTAATTTTTATGTATTAATTAATAGTATAAATAATTATAAACAATAGTCATCTAATTATATCTATTATATATATATATATATATATATATAATCGTTCACACAATAATTGTTAAAAAAATACTTACTTTTATTGACGCAAGGATACTTATAATTGATGATAAAGTAATATCTTTTATCTTTATATGATTTTTTTTAAAAATATTTTTAACTTTTATTTACATTCAATTTTATTTTTACTGTTTTTAATTTGGGTCAAAATTATCATAAATGTTAGTTTTGTATAAAATGTTAGGGATAAATTTAAACATTTTTAAAATAATTTTGACACAAATTAAAAATATTAAAGACAAAATCAAATGAGACGAAAATATCAAGAATAAAATTAAATAAAACTAAATATTAAAAATATTATTTAAAAAAAATACAAATATTAAAGATAAAAAATATACTTTATTTTATAATTAAATACATATATGAAACTCCTTTATTCATCAAAACTAAATTCTTAATGTTGTAAAGGAAGTTCATGCACCTAAGCATTTATCTAAGTCAATGAACAATTAAGCAGCATGATTATATTATTATCTTCAATAAAATTACTGTGATTACACTTACCAGGATTATAGCCTTGATGTTGTCCTCAGTGAAGCAAATATCTTGATTGATACCATTAGCATCATCCAGAAATTTTAGTAGAACATCTACAAGATTTTCATTTGAATCATGATCACCACCTTGGACTTTTTCAACATCTTTGTGGTCATTGATGATGTTTCTCAATATCCTATCACTTTTTGTTCGCAGCCTCTCAAGCTTAGGTCTCAAACCACTCACAAGTTGAATCCATTTGGAAGAAGGAAACAACTCTCCTATGTCAAAACCCGCCCCAATCATTGCTACTTCTTTTGAAACTGCTATGAACTCCTCTTGATCTTTGCATCTTGATCCAAACGCAGCCTTTGAAACGATTGCATATGTTGTTGAAATCACTTCTTCAGTGAGGTTGATCATGCTCTGTGTTTTCGACTCGATCATAATCCTTTTGACAAGACTATTGAACTCTTCTTCTCTTATTGATTTGAAAGAATTCACACGCTTTGGACTGAAAAGCTCTAATGTGGAAACTTTCCTTAGTAGCTTCCAATAATTTCCATATGGTGAGAAAGCTATATCTGTGCAATTATATGTCACAATCTCTGAGAATAGAAATTTAGGCCTGGAAGCAAAGATAACATCATGTGTTTTCATTACCAACTTTGCATACTCTGGAGAGGAAACAACAATGGCAGAGATTTCACCAAGTTGAAGGTGCATCAGTGGTCCATATTTGATGGCCAAATCTCTTAGTTTTCTATGTGGTGTGGATGTAACAAGATGGGGTATTATGTTTCCTATAATGGGTAGTTTCCATGGTCCTGGAGGTATGTTTAAAGTTGCACTACTTTTCTTTTTATGGTTTGTTGCTATTTTGAGTGAAGCAGTGATGAAGAGAATAATTAAGGAGATAAATGCTGATAATAAGTTGAAGAGTAGAGAAGAATCCATGGAGAGAGATCTAAGAGGGACTTAATAAGTGCATTTTTTTTCTATATCTATGTCTTAATTAGTTGGATTTACATATCAAAATATATAGGCAATTATTATGGAAGAACACAAAAATTTAGTGTTGGTCTCAGGTGTTCAAATTCTCAATATTTGTGGTTCAAGTACAATATCTAAACAGTTAGATATTTAGATAAGTAGTATTTCTAGGAGAGGAGTGCTAGGACAGCACTTTTATTAAATTTTGGCCAACACTTAACCATAAAAAAAATTGAATGATTTTACACCATTCAAAATATTATTAATAACTAATTGATGACTAAAAACTACAAAATTTACTTACAGAAACCTTATCCTCACTTATTTAAGATAGTAATGTAGACAGATTAGATGAATACCCACCACATATATAAATCAAAACGTTTTACATTTGCTGATATTCTATGTCTACTAATTATAAGCAATCACATCAACGAAGATATTGTTTTTTTCTTATATAGTATATATTAGTGAATGAAGATAATACAGTTACTTAGCTTTAATTTACCTTAACATTCATAATTTTTTATATGTAACATCTATAATTGTGTATTTATATTATTTAAAATTATCTATTTATTTTAACAATGATTAAAGAATACAAAATAAAAAAAATAAATACATTAAAAAAATTTATAATTTTCTTTAGTTCTCAAACTATGACTCCAAACATTTTCGTTTGTAATATTGTGTAGGTTCTTGTTGCAACTTGTAACAACAATGTAATTAAATGACTAATTATTCTGAATTAATTAGTTGCATGTGAAGCCTACCAATGCAACTTAATTAATTATGTGTTGGTTATATATATTTTTGTTATACACATAATAATAGCAGCTTTACAAAGACAACTAAGAGCCCGTTTGAAAAACACAGAAGTTATTTTTTTTAGTGTTTGGCACTATTTAAAAAAAATTTTAACTTTTCGAAAAGTTAATTGAAGAAGTAAAAATATATGACTTTTCTTTTTTGATAAGTCATTCTATCACCTCTAGAAAAATAAATATTGTCTGTTTTTGCTGAAAATACTAGTCCTCCACCATCATTTTTACAGAAGGTTCCATCTATTAAAAGTATTGGCGTTTCACCATCATTTTCACATAATGTTCCATCTGTTAGAAGTATTGGTCCTGCACCACTATTTTTAAGTAATGATTCATCTTCTACTTAAATTATTGACCCTCCACCACCATCTTAAAATAATGTTCTATCTGAATCACTTACTTACTGTATATATTCTTTCCAGATATTTTTTTTATTTTATTATTTTCACATGTGATTTTATTTTTATATAGCTTGCTATTATTTTTATAGTTGGTTATAACAAGTCTTAACCTCAATAAAGGAGGAGGCTAATAGGAGTAAAAAAAGAAAACAACAACGAAATCTACATTGACACACATTTTATATTTGTTTTTTATTTTTACCTACCATATCATACACAATAAAACAACAAATACTAACTACACAATAATTTCTTTGTCATTGCCATCAAAATTATTGTAAATTAAAATTTTATTACTATTCACCACATACAAGAACACCATTATGGGTGAAGGTGAAGTAGAAAAACCAATTTCTAATGATATTAGGGAACAAGAACTAATTGTCTAAAAAATAGAATTAATAAAAGAGCAAATAAAAAATCAACTGCCTACACGATTGTAATTTTAGTGATTAGGTTATGTAAAATCAACATTTAATATTGAAAAATATTCGTTATCATCGTTATTTTAATTTTTATTTTTTTGTGTAAAAAAATTATATTTTTTGAGTTATTTATCCAAACGCTACAACTTTAAAATAAGTACTTCTATAACAAAAAATCTAAATACAAAATAACTTATTTATAAATTACTATTAATAAAAGTCCTTATACTTTAAACTCTTTTTCCAAAAAAAACTTATTTAAGTTGTTTACCCAAATTAGAGCTAAGTAGTTAACTTAATTAGCTTCTATCTATTTATGGCTAATTATGAGGTTGGTTTGTTATGTACATCACATTTTATAAATATAACCAAAAAAATCGATAGACATATTAAATTTAAGAATTATAAATATACAAAGCTTTACTTTTTGAAATAGAAATTAATAAAATTAACCTTAGAAATTACACAAATAACTATATCTTACATAAAATTTTAGTTAAATGTTCATATATTCACAATATATGTTTTCATATAATTAAACCCCATAATTTTAATAAATATATTTTTTAAAAAATAAATTTTTATACATATTCATATTATATAGTTAAAATTACTTTTACAATATTTATTAATTATTTCTATTATTTATTTAACTCTGTAGATTGGCACAGGTATCACTCTAGTGATTAAATAATTAAACTTAATTATATTTGTCGACTATGTATTAAAGATTAAGTGGTCAACAATTTAGTTATTATAGTTATTGAATTCATCTTTATTCTAGAATTCGCTTATTTATATACATTTACGACTTTGAGTTTGTACTTTGTATATAATTCAGATGATTTATATCAAAAATAAATATTCTCTATTCCAAATTTCTTAGTGAGCCTTGGAGGTAGTTTAATTTGATGCTATAAAGTATAAGCTATATAAGGTATAATACATATATATGATACAAAAGTAACGAAAGAATGAATGGTACATGAGCTAGGCAAGCTCTCTTTTAAGTTTTAATTCTGATAATGTCATCTAACTTTAGTTAGTTAGTTAATTAATTGCTATTAGCGGGACTTTAGTTAATTAGCCTGAGTTAGTTAGTTAATTATTATGGACGAGCTTATCTCGGTTACTTGCTATTTAAGTATTTATGCAAATTGACTGAGTTAAAAAATAAAGATATTTTGAATAAAGATTGATTAAATTTAAGTATGAGGGAATCATAATAGAGTTTTGTTCATACCCTGTCTCAACGTTAAGGCCCAGGTCCAAACGACAGGTCCAATTCGCAGGATTGAGCCTCACAGAACACCGACCTTCTCCTAAGAAGTCGGTGCTCCCCACGACTTGCTCTAAGGAAGTCGGAAGCAAAGATTAGCTGGCAGATAATAACTGCCCCTAAAATCTCTCAACCCACTTCCAGGAGCCATATCGCAACCTCCTTAAGATAAAGGGACGGTTATCCACCTTAAAAGATGGAACTACTCCAACGGTGGTTATTGGCTCACCACTATAAATACACTGACACCCCTCAGGTATCTCTAAGTCCCAATACTCTCTAGACCTGTTCACACCCTTGCTAACTTAAGCATCGGAGTGTCTTTGCAGGTACCACCCCCCATTCTCTCATACGTACAAGTCGAGCGGAGGCCCTAAAGGTGCGATCACGCTCGAAGGCTTCCTTCCTCAGACGATTGGGCCAACCCAGCGAGTCCAGCCCAACAATCTCCAGTTACCCACCGTAACATTGGCGCTGTTACTGGGGACCCGAGAGATCAACCAGTAATGGCGGACAACTCACCCGAAGATGGTCATACAGTGTCTGATTCCGAACAAGAAAATCCAGATACCGGAAACAATGACGCAGACCTGACCCTCCACCAAGAAACCAACGACCATCATAGAGAAGGCACCTCCGGACTTAAGAACCCAAAAGTAAATTCCTCAGAGGGACGAGAGTCCGGAAAGAAAGAGCCACCCCATACAACCGAGCTAATAGGACTGGTCCACGGCCACCAAGGTCGTCTGGAGCAATTGGAACAGGAACTAGAATGACAACGAGAGGCAGAGCGAAACCTCAGGGAGGAGATAGAACGACGAAAAGAGTTGGAAGAAAAACTCTTGAAACTCGAATCCTCCTTTAAAAGTCGGAACTCCCGCGGTGACCGAGAAGATTCGCCCCTGGGAGGGGAGGACCTGTTCAGTGAGGACATCATAAGGGCGAAAGTTCCAAGAAACTTCAAAAGCCCTGACATGAACCTCTATGACGGGACCACAGACCCGAAGCATCACTTAAGCAATTTCAAAAGTCGGATGTATCTGGCTGATGCTTCTGATGCAACTCGCTGCAAAGCTTTCCCGACCACCCTGTCGAAAGCAGCGATGAAGTGGTTTGATAGCCTCCCTTCGAGGTCGGTTACCAGTTTTGAAGACCTCTCAAGAAAATTCCTAATGCGATTCTCCATCCAGAAGGATAAAGTAAAACACGCACCGAGTCTCCTGGGAGTTAAGCAGGAGGTCGGGGAACCTCTACGTGACTACATGGAAAGGTTCAACAAAGCGTGTTTGGAGATTCAAGACCTGCCCATAGAGGCAGTTATCATGGGGTTAGTAAATGGACTTAGAGAGGGCCCCTTCTCTCAGTCCATATAAAAAAGGCACCCCACCTCTTTGAGTGATGTACAAGAGAGAGCAGAAAAGTACATCAACATGGAGGAAAATGCCAAACTACGGGAGCCCAGCTGGCGACAGGGGCCCCCTCACTCAGCAAAAGAGAAAGAAAGGGAGCCCAAGAAAAAGGAGGAGGTCGGCCGCGACAGGCCGAGGAGATATCACTCCTATACTCCCCTAAAAGTCTCTCTAGTGGACGTGTACAGATAAATCTGTAACATTGAAAGGTTGCCGCCTCCTAGACCCATCAAAAACAAAAAGGGAGGAAGTCGTGGCGACAACTGTGAGTACCATAAGATGTATGGTCACTCAACAAATGATTGCTATGACCTTAAAAATGTGATAGAAATATTGGCCAAGGAAGGCCGACTTGATAGATATCTCATGGAAAGGTCGGAGAATTCTGGAAAAAGAAAGCGAGACGATGAAGACAGGAGAGACCCACCACCACAAACCCCCGAGAGACACATACACATGATCTTTGGAGGATTTGCAGGAGGGGGCTCACTAAATCATCTCGCAAAAGACACCTGAAGCGAGTTTATCAAGTTGGAAACGAATCTCCCGATTTCCCAACCATCTCGTTCACCAAAGAGGACGGACAGGGGATCGTGCTCGGGCATGACGACCCGGTGGTGATAACCATGATCTTGGCAAATGCCAACCTCCATAGGACCTTGGTGGACCAAGGGAGTTCGGCTGATATACTTTTTAAACCCGCATTCGACAAGTTAGGGTTGGATGAAAGGGAGCTAAAAACTTACCTGGACACCCTGTATGGACTAGGAGACATGCCCATTAAGCCATTGGGATACATCCCCCTCCACACGACCTTCGGAAAGGGAGAAAGTTCCAAAACTCTGAGCATCGACTTTATCGTCATCGATGTCGGATCGGTGTACAACGCCCTAATCGGCAGGACTACGTTAAATCGGCTCGGAGCGGTGGTGTCAACCCCTCACCTTTGCATGAAATTCCCAACACATAAAGGAATAGCGACGGTACGAGGAGACTAGAAGTTGGCAAGAAAATGCTACAATGAAAGTTTAAACCTCCGAGGAAAAAGCAAGGAAGTTCACACTATAGAACTCGGGGGAATAAAAGCGAGGGAAAAGCTGCAACCACAACCGAGTGGAAGAACCGAAGAGGTCCAAATCGGTAAAGAGGAAGGAAAAAATACCAACATAGGGGCCAGCCTAGACGGAGATTTGAAGCAAAGGCTGATAAAGCTCCTACGAGATAATTCTGACATCTTTACATGGAAAGCTTCCGACATGCCAGGGATAGACCCTCAACTCATGTCCCACAAGCTGTCGGTACATCCCGGATCACGACCCGTACAGCAGCACAGGCGCAAGCTCGGAACAGAATGAGCTCAGGTGGTGGAGGAGCAAGTGCAAGCCCTGTTGGAGGCCGACTTCATCCGATAGGTCAAATACCCGGCATGGCTAGCAAATGTAGTGCTAGTCAAAAAGCAAAACGGCAAGTGGAGGATGTGCGTCGACTACACCAACCTGAACAAAGCATGCCCCAAAGACCCATATCCATTTTCCAGTATTGACACCCTAGTAGATGCAAGCTCAGGGTATCAATACTTGTCGTTCATGGACGCTTACTCGGGATACAACCAAATCTCGATGTACAAGCCGGACGAGGAAAAAACTTCATTCATCACACCGAGAGCAAACTACTGCTATGTGGTAATGCCATTTGGTGGTTAAAAAATGCCGGAGCCACATATCAAAGGTTGATGAATAAAGTGTTCGCTCCCCACCTTGAGAACTTAATGGAGGTCTACGTGGATGACATGCTGGTGAAAACTAAGGAGGAAACTGACCTCCTGACAGACCTCTCGCAAGTTTTCAACACCGTAAGGTCGCATGGGATGAGACTGAATCCCACAAAATGTACCTTTGCAGTGGAAGCAGGAAAATTTCTAGGGTTTATGCTAACACAAAGGGGAATCGAAGCAAACCCTGATAAGTGCAAAGCTATCCTGGAGATGAAAAGCCCGACTTGTTTGAAGGAGGTCCAACAATTAAATGGAAGGCTTGCCGCCCTTTCCAGGTTCCTGGCAGGATCGGCACTAAGATCCCTTCCACTATTCTCCCTACTAAGAAAAGGATGCCAATTTGAATGGACTCCGGAATGCGAAGAAGCTTTCCAAGAGTTCAAAAGGTTCTTGAGCCAGCTTCCGATCCTGACCCGACCCATAGTCGGGGAAGAGCTCGTCATATACCTGTCATTAGCAGACAGAGCTATAGCATCAGCTCTAATACGGGAAGATGAAGTCGGGCAGCATCCTGTGTATTTCACCAGTAAGGTCCTACAGGGCCCAGAACTAAAGTATCAAAAACTTGAAAAGTTTGCATACTCCTTAGTAGTGGCCTCACGCCGATTACGGCCGTATTTCCAAGAACACACGATAAAAGTCTGAACGAACCAGCCCATGAAGCAGGTCCTTCAGAAGACGGACATTGCGGGCAGAATGGTTCAATGGGCAATAGAACTCTCCGAGTTTGACTTGAAATACGAAGCCCGAACGGCAATAAAAGCTCAATGCCTCACCGATTTCTTAGCAGAATATGCGGGATATCAAGAGGAAAAATCCACTACATGGGAGTTATATGTAGATGGGTCCTCCAATAAAGTTAGAAATGGGGCAGGCATAATATTGGTCAGCAAAGAGGGAACGCAAATTGAAGTTTCCCTCAAATTCGAGTTCCCAGCCTCCAACAATCAGGCAGAATATGAAGCCTTCATAGCGGGGTTAAAGCTGGCAGAAGAAGTCGATGCAACAAAAGTAATAATATTCAGCGACTCTCAGGTGGTGACCTCCCAAATAAACGGAGAGTATCATGCCAAAGATCCCAATATGGAAAAGTACTTGGACAAAATCTTGGAGCACCTCAGGCACTTTGAGGAGACCGAAGTGAAGCATATAACTCGGGACCTCAACAGTCGGGTAGATGCCCTCTCCAAGCTAGCGAGTACCAAACCAGGAGGGAACAACAGAAGCCTGATTCAAGAAACTCTCCCTGAACCCTCCGTGGACAAAACGGAGGCTGCTCAAGATATCTTTGAAATCACCGGGATAGACCTCGGATAGATGAAGCCCTTAGTCGAATACCCGAAATTCGACACCCTTCCCAAAGAGGAAAAAGAGGCCAAGAAAATCTGGAGGGAAGCACAAAATTACACGCTGGTGAAAAATATCCTCTATAAAAAGGGGATATCAACACCACTACTAAAGTGCGTCTCGACCTCAAAGACAACTGAGGTGCTAGAGGAGGTGCACAATAGAATCTGCGGGAACCATCTTGGAGCAAGGTCGTTAGCTAGAAAAATAATCCGAGCTGGATTCTACTGGCTGACCTTACAAAAAGATTCCACGAAATTTGTGAAAAAGTACCAGCCATGCCAAATGCACGTAAACTTTCATGTAGCCCCACCCGAGGAACTCATTAGTAAAACTTCCCCATGGCCTTTTGTAAAGTGGGGATTGGACTTGCTAGGACCATTCCCACAAGCGCCGGGGCAAGTAAAATATCTAATAGTGAGAGTGGATTACTTCACAAAGTGGATAGAAGCAGAGCCATTGGCCACCATCACTGCTCAGAGAAGTCAGAAGTTCCTCTACAAAAATATTATCACTAGATCTGGGGTACCCCACTCCATCACCACTGATAATGGTACTCAATTCACTGACTCAGCCTTCAAAAACCTGGTAACCAGTATGAACATCAAACATCAATTTACATCGGTGGAACATCCACAAGCAAATGGACAAGCCGAGGTAGCAAACAAAGTCATATTGGCAGGGTTGAAGAAAATGTTACAGGACACAAAGGGAGCCTGGGCCGAGGAACTCCCACAAGTACTTTGGGCTTATCGGACCACACCTCAATCTGCCACAGGAGAAACACCCTTCCGACTTGCTTACGGCATAGAAGCCATGATACTGGTTGAAATCAACGAGCAAAGTCCAAGGGTAAACTTCTACAACGAGGTTGGAAACATAAAGGGACACAAAGAAGAACTTGAACTACTCCCTGAAGTCCGCGAAGGAGCCCATATTAGAGAAGCAGCATTGAAACAAAGGATGACAAACAGATACAACCAAAAATTTATTCAAAGGAGCTTCGCCCCAGACGACTTGGTCTTAATAAGAAACGACATAGGAGTCAACAAGTCTGGGGAAGGAAAGCTCGCCGCTAATTGAAATGGACCATACAAGATTAGTGAAGTCTTAGGAAAAGATTATTACAAGGTGACCGACTTAAACGGCACTGAGTTACCTAGGTCGTGGCATGCTTGTAATAAGAAAATGTACTACAGTTAAAAGCGAACTCTACTCCCTGATGTACTCTTTTTCCAACTTCATGATTTTTTCCCAAAGTAAAAGGGTTTTTTCTGAAGAAGGGTTTTTAACAAGGTATCATAGTAGAGACTAAGGGGTCATAGATAGCCCAAAACCCTTAGTAGCTATAAAAGTACCTTTGCAAATAAATAAAGATCTTTTTCAAATATCTCTTATAAATTCCTACCCATTTTCTACGAAACGCGCCGACTTAAGCTCGATAAAGCGTGAAAATCCCATGAACCGACCTAGGTGGTCGTCAGGATAAAACGACGAGGTACAAGTCAGTGTAAAGAGGTTATAAAAGTCGATCGTGAATGAACTCGGAAATTAACTGATTAACAAGTCGGAGATTCTGAGAAGCAAAGAAATACATCGCAAAAATAACCTAAGTTATAAAAATTCAATATATCAAAAATTGAGCACAAGGAATACTAAAAAGAGATAAGAAAGCCCATAGAAAGCAATAAAGGCTGTCTCAAACCTTCAAGGAAAAATTTAAAACTTAGAAGAAGGGACAGCCAGCTAAGAAAAGGTTTTTAAAAACAAAAGATCAAAAAAGGGTTTTTTCTTCGAAAACCTAAAGCAGAAAACGCATGCACACAACCAACAAAAAATAACCTAAACCCTTGTCCAAAAAAGAGTATTTTTTAAATATTTTGTTTATGACCATAAAAGGCCAAAATATTGTCACCTGCATACCACGACAACATAATAATAAATAGTTTAAAAAATTGGGGACCCACAGGCCGGGCCCCCACATAACCGAAGATAAATTTTGAGATTTTCAAAGGGCATCACCACCAGAATCCGGAAGAGTAGTCGGAGCACCACTAGAGTCAGGGAGAGAAACATCCATAGGAGTTGGAGGGGAAGTCTCAGGAGCCTTGGAAGAACTCGGAGCGTCATCTGGTCGGGGAGCAGACTCTATAATTCTCTGACCCCGAGTCTTCAACTCGGATTCAGACACAGGTCGAGGAGGAGACACAATGGCCCCATCAATTACAACCTTATCCGGGTCCAAGGGCGAGAGATCCAGGTCGGGAGCAAGAACTCCGACCTGCTCCTCAAAAACCCTCAAAGCCTCCTCGGATCCCTCGGCAATAGAGTCCTCCAGCTCCGCATAAGCGTCCCGAGCTCTCACCAAATCTTTTTTTTACCTCACAAGGTCCTGAAATAAACTCGAGTAGCTCTGCTCCGCCTTCTCCCGTAGACCCTCCGCCATAGAGCACCAGCCCATCAACTTCTCCCCCTCCTTCTGGAGATTATCCCTCTCTTCTCTCAGCTTGGTGACCTCCTCCTTCAGGCCCTTCTCAGCCTCTTGATATAAGAGAATCCTCCCCTCCAGCTCTTCAACCCTCTGGGACGAACCCAAAGAGCTAAGATGGGTCTTCTAAAAAATATCAAGAAACTTGGTGCACACCCCCGCCGCCCTGATACTCTCCTGAGCCAGAATAGTAAGGTGGTTTCGAAGAAAAACATCATCCATACTTGTACGAGTATAAGGATAGATATGCTCCCGGATAAACTGAGGCGCATCCACCTTAGCCTCACCTTCAAAAGGAGAGCCAGACCCTAAAGCCTTGTGCTTTTTTTTTTCTGGCTCAGGAGAAGGTCGGGAAGAAGGGGGTGACAGAGAAGGGGCCGAGGAAAAAATAACAATAGGTCAGGCAGGGGTCCCCAAGCTGTGAGAAGATGAGGGAGGGGAAGGACCGGCTGCCCTGGCACCACCAACTCTGGCACGAGATCTCGCTTTGGCCTCCTGAACACTCTGGTAAGACTCCCGGGAATTCTTCTTCGTCATTTCTACAAGAACAATTAGGTAGCCAAAGTTAGTAAAACAAGTCGGAAGAAATAGTCGTGCAAGTATCAAGTCGGAAAATACGATAAAACAAAGAAAAGCTACCTAGTTGAGCCTGGATAAAGGTCGGAAATCCCTGGAGAAAATTTTTTGTGTCCAGGTAGGGGGATCTCCCCCATACTTCTCAGAGAAATCCCACAACGGCCGCCTCCACCTCATCCAGATCATCCAGACCGTATTTTTCACAAGGAGAGGTCTCTAACCAATATAGGGAAAAGCGATGAGAAGAATTTTCATCCAGAAAAAAGGGGTGGTGACCCTCTACAGATTGAACTTTGAAAAATAAATTTTTGAAGTCATTGAAGGATTCATCAAGAAGGGTAAAAACTCTCTGACCTTGTATGGCTCGGAAAGACACCCACTGCTGCTTGTTATTTTGCCCACTGAAGGGCTTGGTCATATGAAAGAGATAAAAGAAAATCTTTAAAGAAGTCAGAAAGTCCAAAACATGGCTGATAAATTGGTAAATTTTCAAAAAACCCCAGGAGTTGGGGTGGAGCTGTGTAGGAGCAACACGATAGTGACCTAAAACATCTATTTCAAAATCGAAAAAGGGGAGAAAAATGCCCAGGCGGGTAATCATACTCTCATACATATAGAAAAAATGAGGGGCTGCCTCAGAAGCCCTCCCAAAGCAAACCCGGTCATCCGGACCCGGAGCAATCAGTTCATATTTTGGCTGGTCCTCATCAGAGGTACAAAGCCGATGATGAGTGCGGAGGTTGGTGATGAATTCCGTGTCAACAAGGGGTTCTTCTCCCAAAACCGTAACATCCACCCATTGAGCAAGAATTTCAATAGAAGACATTTTTGTTTTTCCAGAAAAACCTACAAAGAAAAAAGAAAAAAAAGGGATCAAAGAAACATTTTGGTTCTCAAGAAAGGTTGCATTATTTTTTCACTTAGCTTCATTTTTTGGAAAGTGGAGTAAAACAGAATGTCGACACTGTTGCCTGGGTCAAGTAGGACTTTCTTAACTAGGAGGTCTCCTACTTGGATGGAAATGACCACGGGATCGTCTAAATTGGTGGCCTTTGGTTTGTAGTCAGATTGCTCAAAGGATATGGTGGACATGCATGGTGGGTGGACGACTTCTTCTACTGTTCCCTGGACCATTAGCATTGCTCGGTAGCTTCTTTTCCTTGCCAAGCTTGTATGTCTGCCACTTGCGAATCCACCTTAAATACAATTGATAACCCCCCCCTTGTTGGTGGGGGTTGGAACCTAGTCTTCTCTATGGTGTTTGGGCTTTGCTCGGATTGGACATCAGTTGCACAGTTTGTTGACCTTGCTGTATTCATCCGCTTATGTACTTGTCCAAATGGCCTTGCTTGGCCAGCCTTTCTAGAAGATCTTTCGCGATCACACATTCTTCGGTGGTGTGACCAAACTTTTGGTGAAAAGCACAGTGCTTTGATTTGTCAACGTATCTCTGATCTTGGTATGAACCTGCTTTGCTCGGTGGTTTGATGATCTTTGTGTTTAGTATCTCTTTGATGATATCTTCCCTCCTAGCATCGAATTATGTGTATGTGTCGTACTTTGGTGTTAGTTTGAAAGGTTTCTTGTGATCTTTGTGATTTGGCGTCTTGGGATGCTTCTCATCCTCCCGACGAGGTTGTTGTTTATCAGCTCGCTGAGCTTCCCTGAGCTCCTCGATTTCCATCTGACCTGTGGCCTTTTCTTGAAGTTTTTCTAATGTTTTCGGTTTGGTCACGACAATAGTTTCTTGGAACTTGCCAGGTCTGAGGTCGCTTTTGAGGGGATGTAGGTAGACCTCTGGGCTTAGGTCAGAGATTTCCATGGTCGCCTTGGCAAACCGCGTCATGTAGTCCTTTAAACTCTCATGCTGCCCTTGTTTAATGGTGCTTAGGTAGTCTGATTCGTATACATATATCCTTGATACAGCAAAATAATCAATGAAAGATCGCGCCAGTTCCTCGAAAGAAGAGATTGAACCTGCAGGCAGCTCAGAAAACCAAAGTAATGCAGCACCGTATAAGAAAGTAGGAAATGCTCGACAAAGTATAGGTTCAGAGGCACCATTAAAAAATATCATGGATTGAAATTTCTTAACGTGGATACGGAGATCACTGAATCCTTTATATGATTTGAGACAGATTAGCAGCACAAAATTCTTCGGCATTTAGAATTTGACGATGTCTTCTGAGAAAGGATTGTCTATTGTGAGCTATTCCTTTGGTGGGGTGATTTTGTGGGATTCTGCTTCCTGCGATTGTGTACTGCTCCCACCGGGGTTCTTGGGGTCACCTTGGCCATGCTTATTGTTTTGGCTTTTGGATGACCATTCAGCTATTTTCCGAACTTTAGCCTGAAGCTCGGCAATCTGAGCCATTAGCTCGGCTTGCATGGGCTGCTAGACCCCGTTGTCCGCCATACGCGAGGATTGGTAACCCTGGAAAAGAAAGTAAAAGTAGGGCAGAGAAGAAAGTGGGGTTAGATAAACTCGACCCTACGGTGGACGCCAATTGTTCTATCAAAGGATATTCTTCCGAGTTATACCTCGATAGTACGCTGCTCCGCAAGCTTTTGTGATCTGTGGAGAGCTATCCTCGAAACTTGGACTCTGGCGTGGAACCTGCAAGAAAGACTCTAACGCTCAAGTCAGTAACTTCCTTTAGAACAAGAAAAATAAGCTAGTACGTTATTGTGATGGGATTGAAGTTGTTTTCCAGAACAGATAGTGTTGCTGTATTTGTTGTGTGTTTTGTAAGGTTAGCTCGACCTGTTATATAGACGAATGGAGCTAGTCTTTGCAACGGCTTGCAGAGGTAGTGGTCAAATTTTTTAGGGAGGTTGACTATGATTTTGAATACGAGCTTTAGTGGAGCCAGAATCTCGATTGTTTTGGTTTACCGAGGATTCTCCGTTAGCCTGATTCATACTCGTTTATTGTTTCGAAAGCCGAGGTTGTTGGTATGTTCCAATATTCATAAACCAATTCAGAAACCAAATTCAACATTTAAACAACATCGAAATAAACCAATCAACAAAAAAAATTGACATAAACAACATCAAAGAATCCATCGTGAGGACAAAATTGGAAATAATCTAAATTAAATTATCACCTGTCGCAGAGACAAAACCGTTGACGACAAGCAGCACTTCAGGCAGCGAAACCAGGCGCGAGGGAGCTAGGCATGGAAGCACGGAGGCACGTAGGCGAGACACAGCGAAGGACAGAGGCGCGACGAGCAGAATACGAGCAGAGCACACTAAGCACGAAAGAACGAGCAGAATACAAGGGACGAGGCACGAGAGGAACGCTGAGAGGAGGAGGCTTGGTGAAGAGGTTAGGGCTAGGGATGTACGAGTGTGGGTTTTTTTTTTAGAATTTTTGAAATATAGAAGTGTTCTAAACGAGGTCTCTTATCCCAAAAAAGAGAATATTCAAGTCACCAAAAAAAAGAGAATATTCGTTTTTTTTAATAGAATATTTTATTTCAAATATTTTTGTCACGATAGAGATTTAATTGAAAAAAATTATATAGTATAAAAATCCAATTAAAAAGAAAAAAAATCTAATTAAAAATTTGGTGAAATGATGAGAATTTGCAGAATAATTAAACTTTAAAAAAAAACACCTAATAATATCCAACCATCCAATCAATCTCGAGTTAGTCCAATACACTCGTATTCATTGAATATTTAAGTCACCACCACTCACCACTACGCTCTACGGTCTACATGCACTCTGCAGTGAACTTCTCTTCTTTTTCTTTTTTTTTTTATTTTTAATATCAAAAGTCATTTGAGTTATTAAGGACTTTGCTTCTTTGCGAAGGATAGTGTGAAGGCTAAGCAACGAGAAAGGGCTCATTCCAAAGTGACATCAAGAGAAACAATTTCTGGCTTTTTCTTTCCTACTCCATCTACCCTTTCAGGTAAATGTTCCAAAACTATACTAATTATTCCTTAAAAAAATAATAATGTCACAACAATCAACAATATTATGCTTTGATTTTGTTCTTCTAATGAGTACTTGCTTACCAAGCACCTTACCTTAGTTCAACGGCTTCATTTACTCTTGCATTCTCTAAACTTTGAAGTTTGAAGTAAATGATCACATTAACGGATTAGCCTCTATGTTAAAAAAGGTAATAGCTTTGCTAATAAGTCTCTATGACAGTTCTTAAAGAAGCAATTTTTTTTTAATTTGAAAAAAAAAAAACCGTTTTAATATGTGAAACGATTTAAAGTTTCAGATGCTTTCATCTTTACTTCCAAAATTACATTACACCATTTTTTCCCACGAAAAGTTAGAAACTTTTCCGCTCAATTGGGACAAAAGCTTGTTCTACGATGCATTTCTCATGAAAATACTCGGAATGCTTTTATATTCGGTGTTATAATCTGTGACACTCGAAGTTATACTCGGAAAGTTTTTTATCAAGCATTGTTGGCAACTTTAATTGATGTGATTTTTTGTTTTAGTTTGTTATTTGCACTTAATAGGTAATATTCTCCTTCATGACACGTTTGTTCTTATTCCAATCAATGTGTTTTGTTATTTTAAGTTAATGGATATTGGATAAAAAATGCTATCTTCACATAATGATATTAAAAAAAAGGTTAATTTATAGATATATTCTGTAGTGTAATCAGGGACTATATAACCATAGTCTCATTTCTTAGTTTTAATAACAAGATAGTTTGCTAATTTGATATAGGAAAATGTAAATTGTGTTGATTGTTGAGTAATTAGCCTTAGCTATCATGCTGGTAATGGTATTTAATTTTAGAAGATAGTTTTAGAAACAAGAAGATAGTCTCAGTTCTTAGTATCATGCTGGTAATGGTATTTATAATATATACAACATTTCAGATTATCATCCATCAGTTAAAAAATTGGAATAATAATTAAGAAGTTAATATATATCATAATGAGTTTCTTTGCTCAATTCCAATTCATTCATATTACACATATGGAAGTGAAAGCCGAGATCATTTCTTCTGTTTTCTTATTTTGTTAGGTTGAAGGAAGATGGCTAAAAGATATCACGGATGTGCAGTGGGAATCGACCTCGGTACAACATACTCATGTGTTGCTGTGTGGCAGGAAGAGCACCAAAGAGCTGAGATCATCCACAATGACCAAGGCAATCGAACAACACCTTCATGTGTTGCTTTCACTGATAAGCAGAGGTTGATTGGTGATGCTGCTAAGAACCAAGCTGCTTCCAATCCAACTAACACTATCTTTGGTAATTCATCTTCGTTTGTTATTGCCTTCATTTTCTACACATTGTACTCTTTTGTTATCCCTTGACAATAGCTGATTAATTTTTGTTAATTTGTTTTTTTCCTTTTACAGATGCTAAAAGGTTGATTGGTAGAAAATATAGTGACTCCATTATCAAGAATGACATGATGCTCTGGCCATTTAAAGTCATTCCTGGTGTTGATGACAAACCAATGATTGTTGTTACATATAAGGGCCAGGAGAAGAGTCTTTGTGCAGAAGAAATTTCATCTATGGTTCTAACAAAAATGCGTGAGATTGCAGAGGCCTATTTGGAAAGTCCAGTCAATAATGCAGTAATTACTGTGCCTGCTTATTTCAGTGACTCTCAACGTAAAGCCACAAAAGATGCAGGTGCCATTGCAGGCCTCAATGTCATGAGAATTATCAATGAGCCTACGGCTGCAGCAATTGCATATGGCCTGGACAAGCTAGCTGATTGTAAAGAAGAACGAAATATTTTCGTCTTTGACCTTGGTGGTGGTACTTTTGATGTGTCTCTGCTTACCATTAAAGATAAGGTCTTTGAAGTTAAGGCTACTGCAGGAAATACTCACCTTGGTGGAGAAGACTTTGATAACAGGATGGTGAATTACTTCGTAGAAGAGTTCAAAAGGAAGAACAATGTGGATATTAGTGGGAATTCAAAAGCCTTGAGAAGGTTGAGAAGTGCATGCGAAAGGGCAAAAAGGACACTCTCATTTGCTTTTGATACTGTTATTGAAATTGATGCTTTATATCAAGGCATTGACCTTTATTCATCACTCAGCCGTGCCAAGTTTGAGGAACTAAACATGGAACTCTTTAGAGAGTGTATGGAAACAGTAGATAAGTGTCTCACTGATGCTAAGATAGACAGGTCTTGTATACATGATGTTGTTCTTGTTGGCGGCTCTTCTAGGATTCCCAAAGTGCAGCAGCTATTGCAAGAATTCTTCAGAGGTAAGGATCTTTGCAAGAGTATCAATCCGGATGAAGCTGTTGCTTATGGAGCAGCAGTTCAGGCTGCTTTATTGAGTGAAGACATCAAGAAAGCTCCAGAACTAGTTCTACTGGATGTTACACCCCTATCACTTGGTATTGGGACAACATCTGAGAACCTCATGAGTGTAGTGATTCCTAGGAATACTACCATACCTAAAAAGACGACAAAAACATATAAGACACCTGAAGATAACATTACCAGTGTTCAGATTAATGTTTATGAGGGTGAAAGGACAAGAGCCACAGATAACAACTTGCTTGGTTGGTTTAATCTTTCTGGTCTTCCTTATGCTCCTCGTGGCCATCCGTTATATGTATGCTTTGATATAGATGCTGATGGTATCCTAAATGTATCTGCCTGGGAAGAAACCAATCGTTGTAGGAATGAAATTAATATAACCAGTGACAAGGAAAGACTTTCAGCCAAGGAAATTCAAAGACTAATTGAGGAAGCTGAGAATTACAAGATTGAAGACGAAAAGTTCCTTGAGAAGGCTAAAGCAATGAATGCTTTGGATGTTTATGTTTACAAGATGGAAAAAGCTCTAAAGAATAAAGACATCAGCTCTAAGCTTTGCCCTCTGGACAAGGAGAAGATCAATTCTGCAATTGCTAAGGTTAGAAATCTGCTTGTTGGTGATAACCAGCAGCGAGAAATCGATGAGTTTGTGAATTGCCTGAAGGAGGTCAAGGGCATCTTTGAACCCATCATGGCCAAGACTAGATAGTCCTCCATGCATCTTTCCTTGTTAAGATTGCATATGGAAGCGACATTTTGAACGAGATGCAGATCTTATGACCGACATTATCTTAAGATGTTATTTTGAATCAAGAAGTTGTTATGCTTGTAGATAGTCTCCCTTGAAATAGTTATATTGCTTGTTAAGATTGAACTTTACATTGTCAACTGCATAATAATGCACATGGTAAGTGTTTTCATGGCTGTGGAGACCTCTATTAAGATCTCCTGAGATCTTGTGATATGGAATGGATGATATCCTCATCACTTAGTGCATCTGTATGTTATGTTTTGTGTTTGTGTCAGTATCTGTTCTTAATTGAAACCTTGTTCTTGTAGAACATGTTATTGTTCTTCTCAATTTAGCTTTACTGTGTCAAACACACATTCTTTTTAAATCCACAATTATACAAATAAACAATAAAGTTTCATCTTAAGTGCTCATAATTGTTTGTTAGTGTTACTTAGTTTGGAAGGTTAAAATGGAAGTTGGGATGGAATAACTTTATACATGACAGGGGTAAAACAGAGATAAGTACAAATGTCATAAGACAATTGTTTCAGAAGCATTGTATCAAACAGGTACCGTACATAATAACTTTCTCTTTCTGTAATATTCATATTATTTGTTTCTCTGCTGAGAAAAACAAAAGATATGGTCAAAACATAAATTCGAAAGTAAAAGAATTAAATGAGAAAAAGTGTTACCTTCTCATTCTTGTTTGGTTGATGGGTTGCTTGATTCTTGTGTCACCTTGTTCTTAAAGCAGTTCTACTGAGTAAGAGAGTATACATAGATTCTCTTACCCACTATGAACACACCTTTCTCCTTGTGACACGTGGCAACTATTGTGCATCTTTGGTTATGCTTTTGAAAAATGGTGTGATGATAATACATGACCACAAAATTCAAATTCCATAGCCTCATCATAAGTTTAATTCAATTTTTTTTTCTGTAACTTATTAAATGTTATAAAAGATAATATATTTAAAGGAATGGTTCTTCATATTTAGTTATTGGCATTCTAGATAATAATTGAATCAAAAATGCTATTCGTATACCAAAATTAACTACTAAAATTAGCCACCAGTGTATTCGTGTATAAAAATATGTGTGATTTAATTTATTTTTAATGTGTATTTGTATCCCAACATGTATTTTATACTAGTAACCAACTTGGGTTGGTCGAGTGGTCAGCTCACTCGCCCGCTTAAGCAAGTGTCGGGGGTTCGAATCCCGCCTTGTGTATGCAGCAACCCATTGGCCAGCGGCAGACCCTTAAATGGAGCTCAGATCCGCGACGGATTAGTCCTCGACCTGTCGGGTTGGGGAATACCGGGATACCCTAGTAGCTGACTTTGGTGGCTGATTTTGATGTACACGTAACATAGTCGTAATTGAATATACAAGTGGATAAAGTCATAACAATTAAGAACAATGAAACAGGCTTGAATTTTTGTTAGTCAATAGTACCTGAAAGGTTAGAAGCTAGAAAACTATGAAGACACGATAAGGAATTTATTCGTGTTCTTTCTTTCTTTCTAAACTTTGAGGTTGCGTGCATGTTATGCTCTATATTATCCTAAACTTTTGTCTCAATGAATCCAATAATTAGCATATCTTAGGTGTTATTTACACTTACTCTTGTACACTATATCAATATTACACTAATCTGCTATTAATTTATCTTATTATTATAAATTAATATGAATAATAATAGTAATAACACATTTGAATTTGATATCAGCTAAGATAATAAACATATTATACTAGAACCAAAAAGGCATGTGTTTAACTTTTAGTTTTCAAAATAATGAATTATTGTATCCCAACTCTGTTTCATATTCCCATAATAAATAGTAAGCTAACAAATTTGAATATGTCACTAGTGATCATCATTTAAAAAACGTAGTATATTGCCAAATAATGCGATTCCTTTCTTAATCAAAGTCCAGAGGTGCTAAATTCTTTTTCTGTAATAAAATTCCTAGATGCATAAATCACCATCCCCTGAAATTTCCCATCTCTATCCCTTCTTTTTTAACATGATCTTGTATTACATTAATCTCAATTAATGCACGTATACAAATTACAAAATGAAAACTTGTGTAATAGGTTTCAGATATTACAATAACAGTTTAGATTAGAATAATATTTAATCAAAAGTAATAAAGAAATTTGGTATATATTCTTTGTGGGGATGGCCTAATAATATGCCTCTTGTTTCCCTCTTTCTATCTTTCACAACAATAATGTTGATATGGCCTATGGAGATTCCATTCCAATCCCCTTTGAACTCTATTTTTACCACCACAATTCCCTCTCCATTTTCTTCAGCCATGACCTGAGAAAATTTTACATAGTCCAATATTACTATGCCTTGTTCACATCATAAATCATAATTGATCATCATAATGTATTCTTCAAGCAATTCTTTTCACAAGGACACAAACAATAGCATGATGATGAGTAGCATGAAATATAGTGAGATATCCCATTTTGGGCACCCAAAACACAAGCTTAGATTTGAGTACTCTGAATTTCCATTCAAGTGTGATGGATGCAAGGAAATTGGAATAGGTTCACGTTACAAATGCTCCATTTGTGACTATGATCTTCACATGCAATGTGCCATGCCTTCCCCAACTCTTTTCCACCCTTTCTATCCAAAGTGCTCCTTTCAGTTCCTGTCTCGCCCCCCGGGGGACATCCCCCGTTACTGCAATGCCTGCGAGAAGGTCGTGGCCGGCTTCCTCTACCATTGCGTGTCGTGTGGGTTCGACCTTCACCCTTGTTGTGCCAAGCTTCCAATGCTTCTTGAGGATGATGGTAAAGTTAATTACCTTCTATTGCAAGAAATGTGATTATTTCTTACTTAGTAGCTAATATTTTAGAGTAAAGTATTATTTTTACTCATGAAAATTCAGAATGCAACGAACAAATTTATTCATAAATGAACAAAATTAACTTCATACCTATCTTAGCTTTTGTGGGTATAAAGCTATTTTTATTTATTTACGGGCAGACATGTCAGCGTTTTGAATTTTTATGAGTAAAAATGATAATTTACTCTTAAATTAACAGAATTTTGATTTCATCGCTTGTACTCGACAGAGGTGAAGCTATATCTCTACAAGAAGGTATCTTCGCCGTGTCACCGCTGCGGCCAAAAGGGGCGGAGCTGGAGTTACAGATCAAAGTGTAAGAAGTACAACCTGCACGTGGCATGTGTGAGGGACATGATCGTAGAGAGTTGGCATGAGATTTACATAGGACAAAGCAAAGGGAGAAAAATGGCAGACACAACAGGGATTCCCACCATAAAGAACACTCTTCAGGCTGCTCATAACAACAGCAGTAGGAGCAAGGAAGAAGGTCAGGAAGTGCTGCGAGATAGCTGGGATGGCGGTGCAGGCAGTTGTATCCGCCGTCTTGGGAGATCCAACGGCTCTCATTGCCGGAATTGCAGGGTCACTGATGTCACGCGCTTGATAAAAGGATCTCACTCTGTATGAATGTGTAAACAACTGAAATAAGCACAGCATTTAGTTAAATTCGTTATTACCTCTTAAAGAACTACATAAACCAGTTCAGTGTATTTCCATTGTCCATAAATGAACTAGAAATCTTTTCTCAAAATCTGAAATTCTCTCCTATTGCAGATTTGTTGCATATTCTGTCTTGGAATAGTAGCAATAGAAGATAGCGAAGGTATGATTTGCTCACATTCCAGGCGAAGGTCATAATTTGCAGGAACATTCTATGGTCTTAATAATCTTCCTAAGAAAGAAATTTTGATATTCCAAACTTTGCTAATTGTGTTCTATCATTATAACATTCTTACATAAAGTTACTGCAGCAAATTTGGACATATGAATCCCATTTTTCAGTTAGCTAGACAATTAACGTTGTTACAGTTATTCTCTGGTCCATTAATCAACATTGGTTGTTTAACAACTCGTAACATCTTAACGAGGCTGACCAAAGAATGTCATAAACCGACACAATAACAGCGACATAAATAAGAAACACGAATATCCAGTTGAGAGCAACTAATGAAACTTATCATCATATATGCAGGAACAAATGCAATAAAAGGACATGCTTATTGATAATGCTTCTTAAAATCATTGAGAATAACCCGTGCAGCATTTCTCCCAGGAGATCCCATGACACCCCCTCCAGGATGAGTTCCACTTCCACATAGATACAAGTCTCTGATTGGTGTCTTATGATTTGACCTGTTTCACAAAATATTGTTCTTTATAAACACGTAAGCAGGCAAGGTCGCGCGCACACACACAACACATAACTTGTGATTCATGTGCAGAATAAACTTACCAGCCTTTCACAGGTCGCATTAAGAAGAGTGAATCCAAACCCATAGCACCATGGAAAATATTTCCTCCTACACACATTTGTTAATTTTCATTGTCACAGAACTGCACCCTACGAAACTCATGGCCTGAAGAAAATGCCACTGAGCAATTATACTTGTATGATGTGATAAACAGGAATTCGTTTAAATATTCAATGCAAGTCTAGATGACTTAAAAAATAATAAATTACGAAACAAGATATACAGAAGGTCATGATTTTGGAAGTTATTTCATCTCGTGTGAACAGAGGGGAGGGAGAATAGTTTTTGAGAATTAGCCAAGACACATGCAGCGAAGGAAAAGCAGCAGAATTGGGTGTAGATTAGTTCTCTCTTATTCTATGGGAATTTTCAAAATCCATCTTCGATATAAATAGGCTTCACTTTTCTAAGAAGGAAAACTCAGTCTTCATCTACCTGTCAGTCCAATTTCCCTTTCCAGATCTGGAGGTGTCAGCATGTCATAACCTATGATAGATGAGCAGAATCCAGGTGCATGTTCATCGATCAAGTCGAAACATCTTTTTGCATATGATTCCTATAGTCCACAAATATGATAAATATCTAAACAGCTATGCAAACAGAAATGCAAAAGAAAACTCAGGAATGAGGTCAAAGAAGGTAGATACAGAATATATATAAAACAAGATCAGTCTGGTAATATCAACTACATTGTTGCTTAAAAAATAAACAGTTTTTCAACATAATGAATCTTAGCAGTTAGGCAAGCATAACTTACTCTGTATTCAGCATTGTCCCAGCTACCATTTGAGGGTTTATAAGGAGTATATTGGGTAAATAAGCTGATGACATGCTTACCTATAAGACAGGACATTACTTAACAATTGTGCTATTTTTATAACACGCAAAACAGGAAAACTAAAATTATGAAATAATCAGGTCTCATGAAAATAAGAAAAAAAAATGGTTATTTGTTAATAGAATAACTGTTGTTTCTTTTGGTGGGCACCTTGCAACTTAGGAGTATATCTCTACGAAGATGGATATATGCATGTGCATTTAAATTCCCAGTTAAAAACAAGTTTTTAAGTAGTAGAATCATAATGCATGTCTTGTGTTTCTCTAGTTCAGTTCCATGAGATTCCATAAATAAACTTATAATACATGAGAACTGAGGAGGTGTATATGAATAACCTATAAACCATGCTCTGCTATTTACTGTTTCAATTTTATAACAAAAAGGTTAAATGATTCTAATTACTACATCCAAATATATAAAAATACATAGCTTAACTGAAGTCATACCAGGTGGTGATATTGTAGTATCCAATGAAGAAGGAATTGTCATCTCCATCACAGGCCTTCGTGATGGTAAGCCATTACAAGCATCTTGACAAGCTGATCTGATCTCCTCCATACTGGCATAGCAATCATATAGAACAGGAAATACAACAGCCAAATGAGCCAATTGTCAACATTCTATTTGCAAATTTCACAGAAATACAACGCCATGACTTGTCATCAACTTGTAAACTTTTAATTTCCATTAATTGGCATAAATAAATACAAGACATTCAGCACAACTAATAATATCAGGTGTTTATTTGTTCGATATGTCTTAACTATCTCTACTCACAACCTCTTGCCGAACTTAATATTAATTCTCAAATCACAACATATGGCTCTATCCTCAACATAGATAATGGTATTCATCTTTCTGGTGCTCAGATGATTGGCCAAATGAGAGTAAAAGTAAGTCTTCAACTTCTCCATACTATAGCATACCTTTCACAACCAATATGGATGGTAGCTGTGTGCTGAGGACCCACTTCTTTGTTATTTAGCTTGCAACAGTGGAATTGGGGCAGTTTATCGACAGCTATGTTGATCTTTGTTGTTCCCTATTCCAAATGATTTAGAAAAAAAGGGGATAGAGAAGAAGATATAATATGAGGGTAGTGCAAGCCTATTAATGTTGTTCCTTGCAATATTTGATGTTATCTTTTGACTTGCAAATTGCTAATAAAGCAAAGCAAATAAAAATATCACATTCAAAGTGGTATCAAAACAGTCAGCAGAAATTCCAAGAACTTCAAATATCTTTTTCTTTTTCTTTTTATTAATTCAAATTCAATACTCATTATTTATGTACAAAAATTGTCTGTATGGTGTATGAAAAAGTAATCCCAAGAAATAAAAGAATACATGCATTAATCCCTTTTCTACCTTCAATTGGGAGAGACTTTGAAGTTGGGAAAAATCCAAAATAGAAAAATTTACATGTAAAAAATACAAGTTTCAGGGCAAAATAAAATGTTGAAAAAAAACCACGATGTTAACTTTCTTCAAATATTAACCCTATCTCGAACAAAAGATTTCATGCAGTTAACAGCGAATCTTAGAAAACTGTGGTCTAAATACCTAATTACTTGATTTTCTGATTTCAACCAAGACAATTTGGACAATGAGCAAAAGAGATATATGCATCTAAAATGACAGGTTGCAGAGTATAGGAAAATGCTGAAATAACCAACTCAAGGTTAATATGTTCTTCAAATGTTTACTCTGTCACAATTCTCAAAGAAGATTTGATGTTTAAGAGAAAGTTTCTTACAGAGCTGTAGTCAGAATACTTAATTGCACGAAGAAATTCAACAGGAAGAAAATCATGAGGTACCAATTCCTGCCACACAATCCGAACATAACTAAGAGCTGAGAAATGCAATTACTTTATACTAGTATGATTTTTCCCGTCTAGCCTCATATAAAATGAAAATATTTCAAACTGCTTACCATAAAGGTCTTATAAGGAGTAGCATTTGATAGAACAATTGAAGAGTGCACTTTAGTCCCATCAGCCAATAATACCTAGATTTTCAGCAATAATGATCAACAATCACAATCTCATAACAAATGCTGTTTTTGTTTTTTTTGGAGACAAAGTAAAGCAAGCCAACCCACTCCATTTGCCCTTCCAGAGTCTTCCACCATCACCTTTAAAACCTGTTTCAGTTGTCAGCAATGAGAGGAAGTGATAAGTAAAAACGTATCAGGAAGGAACAAATAATCGCCATGGAGAAAAACTTAGTGCTTTCTCTTTATGAAAAAACACTTTAGAATGAAATATTAACAAATCAAATATATGAAAACATAACAAAATACTCATGTACAAACTCAATGGCACGCTAAATTTATAGGTATATATGTCTGATAAATCCAGTAACTTCATATGAGACAGCGAAGCATTAGTGGGAAACACACCTCTGTATTTGTTTCAATAAGAACTCCAGCTTCCTTAGCGGCTTTACTTATAGCTAAGGATACAGCACCCATCCCACCTTCAACATGCCTACACATGAATGTATTATATTAATTGCTTACTCAATAAATGATCGAGTAATGCACATTAGGCTCCAGACTTAGAAAGGATGTTGGTCTTCATGTGTAAGACTACACCTTCTGAAGCCTATAACAGTGGAAACTTGCTGAAATATAAAAAAAATCCATTCTCATTTTAACCTGCATTATTTATTCTTTCCAGTCCATTTAGTTTAATGATACAACTGGATAATCCTTTCTTCAATACTAGTCATTGAAACAATATGATGCAAAACCAGCAGCCAGTTTTGTTCTTCAATGTTTCCCTACAAAATTAATTAACCAACAGAGTTTGATACTCACGACCAGATATTACGGTCGCCGTCTGTTTCACCCACAACATGGTGTAGCAGAACATATCCACTTCCAGGAGTGTTAATGTTCATCTACTAAATAGAAATTAAAGAATTAAGAAAGGAAAAATATGTTAGTTTTAGAAGCACAAACTCATGAGTATAAGTACAGAAGAGTGGAGAAACAAGGTTCTTTATGTTATATGCATGTGTAGCTTATTTCAAATCAAGTCTAACAGGAACCCTTCACCAAAGAAAATATTATGCAAGAGGACCTAAAGTGACGTCTTGTTACCATATTATATGTGAGCATAACTTTCTTGGAACTAGTTTAACAGAGAATATACACAATGAATCATGGGAGAAAATATATCCTTCCTAATTATATATGGCAAGGACAGATTAATTTATAAGAGGAACAAAGTGTGTGTGTGTGTGTGTGTGTTTTGTAGGTCAAATTAACAAAGACATTGAGTAAAGTACACTATACTAAAACAAAATTTAATAATATAAAATAAAATAAGAAAACTCTTACCATACTCCCAATAATCGCATCTCCAGCAAGTGTAGCCTTCAATAAATTTGACTGCAGCCCCTCCCCCACCCAAAAAAGAAAAAGAAAAAAAAGGGGAGTAAGTTAGAAATATCGAAGGTCAAACACTTGGGTCAAGTGAAATAACATTAGGAAACCTCTATTTCACCCTCCTCAACTATGAATCATATGCACTTTGGTCTCTAAGCTAAAAAGTTGAGATACCATAAACACTGTTAAATATTTGAGCATAGACATGATACATGTACGATAACCACATTCATTAACTCTGTCACGTTGTCAATACTTCAAAGCCACACATAGAAATGAATATAAATAATGTAGAAGAAATATCCTCCTGGATCTTATCTCACTCAAATAAGAATAATCAATTAAGTGCACTAAAATGTTCAACATCATCAATCTGGGGAACAGATTTAACCGAAAGTTAAAAATTTATGTAAATAGTAATTAAGCAGATAACAACCTCAAACCATTTGTCCAGGACTTTTGAGGTTGGAGACAGTAACAACTCCATCAAATCCCTGACAAGTAATGATGTATTATAGTCAAAATCAGAGTATATGTCAACAGATAAGACATTTATTTGAGAATATGAAGTCCCAGTCCCAATGAAATTAAAACTGATCTGGAGAAAGTAAATCTTACACTATGCCTTTTTGTCCCAAGGAGAGTGTACGCCGCAGGAGCTGAGCCCAAAACTTAGAATTCTCCAATTTATACTTCAACCGGTCAAATGTAGAAGCACTCCCATGCAGAGTTTCAGGAGTAGGCGAATCCAAAACAAAATCCATGAAGTTACAAAACTTTTGGAGTTGAGCTTCATATCTAGAAACATGAGAAGAACAAACTTTTCTGCATGAATTCGAACATGACAACATCTTTACATTCAAAGATCACCAGGATTATTTGGTTCCAATAATAGATTTCAAGAGTTTAAAATGAAGAAACAAATGCCTAAAGCAACAAATGCATTTTGGTATCTTAGAAAGGCATAACCACTAAAAGGAGCATCTACTCCAATGCAGACCATAGTTGGTCACGGATAAGAAATTGAGGAGCATCGATTTGGTTCACTTCTCTTCAAATTTCTACATTTCAACTTCACTTGTTCCATTATTTCCTCTCTTCATATCCAGAACAATTAGCAGCAAAAATATTGGAAAAGTAATAAACACAGCATTTCTGAACTCGTGTATATATATTTTATAGACATGAGTATGAATCAAGTCATCAACTTCCAAATCATTAGCTCTCTCAGCATCTACATAACCTTTCTTTTTTCCTTTTTGTAGGGAAAAAAAAATCTCTCTTTCTAGCTTCATGCAGATTCAAGGGAAGAAAAAGATTTTTTTTTTTAAAAAAACAAAAGTTGACATTTGACTTGGAGAACAGGTGAACAAAAACATTCTTAAAAAAAATAAAATTAATTATACATATTCATATAGAGTACCTGAAATAAGCATCAGCATCTTTCTTTGAAAACTTTGAGATCTGCAAATAATCTTGCTCATCACTCTGCCCTAGTAGAAGGTAACGTCCATCAAGAGTGGGTGTAAACGACGATGCCATTGGCTTCAACAGCTTCAAACCATGTCGTTTCAACTCCAACTCTCTTTCAATTCAAAGTAACAATGAAACTCACTCTTTAGTCTCATCATCTTACTAAAATAATAAAGTAGCAACGAAATTTCCACCTTAAATTCTGGTTTTTTAAATTATTAAATATTAATTTTGATGACTGAATTGAAGTGAATGTAACTGTGTACCTGATGATTTGAGGACGGAGGAGACTGAGGAGATAGCTGCATCGAGAGAACTTAAAGCCTGGAATCAGCTCCTCCGTCACGGCAGCGCCGCCGATGAGGTGGCGGCGCTCGAGGACGGCAACGGAGAGGCCTGATCGGGCCAAGTAAGTAGCGGCGATGAGTCCATTGTGGCCACCGCCGATGACTAAAGCGTCCCACTTTTTATGCCTGAAATTGGAAGCGGTTGTGACGGCGGCTGTGGTGGTGGTTAAGCTTCTCCGCCACATCAATCAAGGTAGATTTTGTTTCACTTGCCACGTAAGAAAACAGCTTAAGCTCAAAATTGATGATTAATCATTCCACTAATCTAAATCGATTAAAATTGACTGTTAGTTAAAAATGTTAAACGGAACAAAATTTTGATAGATAAGATAAGAAATTAAATACTTTCTTGATCAATATTATTAGGCTAGCTCTCAAATCTTTTCTTGTCACAAACGTAATTTCATATAAGACAAATTTGAGAAGTGAAATTAAGTACATCACTTATTATTACATTGAAAAAAAAATACGAGAAAAACTTAAAACAGTCTCTGACAATTACTTTAAAAGATAACGAAATTTATTTTTATAGGATTGATTAATCTATGTGCTAAAGAAAGTCAATGTTATTTTTTTTGCACAGGAGTTAATTAGTCTAAAAAAAATATATCACAAGTCAATTGAATGTTTTTTTTAAGTCCTCGTTGTTCTTTCGAGATAATTATTAGAGGTCGAGTGGGGTATTCAGTCTAAAAACACTCTAAATAAGACCAAATCATTTCTTAGTAGTTATTACATCAATAAATTAAATAAAAAATTAAATTAAAAGTAAAATAATTCTTTTATGTCAATTTTAACTTAGAGTAATGTTATACGTCCAAATAAAATAATGTTAGTCATAACTAATTTTTGTTATGTTAGACTAACTTGATTGAACTTAATTAATAAAAAGACTTGGATGTATAGAATTATTCGTCAACTTATCCTTGTCATTGTACCATTGACTCATGCATATATAAGCAAATCAAATTGACATGAAAATTGAAGCAAAACATATAAACAAAATGGCAAGTCTAAAATTCAATTATTTCTGCTTCTTAGTTTTGTTTATTGCTAGCAATATCATCATCCTTGATCCAACTTTGTGCCTCGGCAATGGAGATGATGATATGTGCCTCGTAAGAAAACAACATGCTGCACTATTTGTGTTTGGAGATTCATTATTTGATGCTGGAAACAACAATTACATAAATACCACTGCTGATTTTCAGTCAAATTATCCACCTTATGGTGAAACCTTCTTCAACTACCCATCAGGTAGATTTTCTGATGGACGTGTGCTTCCAGATTTTATTGGTAAGTATTTAATGTTCATCTTTTAACCTTTATAGCTTAGAAACCTTAGAATTGATTAAAAGTTGTATTGCATGCACATTAGATGTTTGATTAAAAATTTTAGATCATAAAAGTTCAATTAAAAAATTAAGTGGAATCATAAGAATTTATAAGATAATTAAACATTAATTTTGATTTTAATATAATTTTTGTTGCAGCTGAATATGCTAAGTTGCCATTGATCCAACCATATCTATTTCCTGGTAATCAAATATACAGTGATGGAATCAATTTTGCATCAGCAGGAGCTGGAGCTTTGGTTGAAACCTATCAAGGACTGGTTTGTTTGAGAATTATTATTATTATTATTATTATTATTTTGCTAGATACTTTGAAACTAAGAAAAGAACTTGATTTAAATGTTGTGCCATATTCTCTGTCTCTCTATTAAATGATTTTGGAAATATTTATTTAGGAAAAGTAGGATGATATCACTTTTATTTGACTTTGCAAGTTATTAGGATAAGAGCAAACAAAGAAAATCAAAGGATTTGAATGTGGAAATTAAAGGCCAAGTCCTAAATAGGACATGTCATGTTGCATACTACTTCATTTATATTTGTATGAGTAAATTAATTACACTAATGTTCCTTTCTTAATGTAATTACACTTATTTATTCTTTTCTTAGTTGTTTAATTTACATGATCACTTCTTTCCTCGTTTAATTTAATATTCAAATATGAAATAAGATTAATCATCTAAAACTTTTCAATAGTTCTAAAAATATTAAATCATCAAAATAAGTAAGGTCAACTTTTATTTCATTTTCTATATAATCTTCTACAAGCATGCTATCAAGTTATTATCAGCTTAAAATATATCAAGTCATAGCTAGATTATTATTACGTGTATACAAAAATCAATTACTAAATCAGTCTTCCGTATAAAACATTTTCGTAAAAGAGTTATGCGACGTGTACACCAAAATTAGCCACCAGTTACATGAAATTAAATTAAACCATACATGTATTTATACACAAATACATTGGTGACTGATTTTAGTGGCTGATTTTAATGTACAAATAACATCTTCGTAAAATATAATATACATATTGAGAATGAATTATTATGCATAAATACATAATAGCTGATTTAGTGATTAATTTTTTGTGTGTATAACATTTTTTTTGTTTTTGTTATTCATATTACTTTGTTCCACTTATAGGTGATAGATCTAAAAACTCAATTAAGTTATTTTCAAAAAGTCAGCAAAGTATTGAAGAAGAAACTTGGAGATACAGAAGCTAAAACCCTGCTAGCCAAAGCTGTTTACCTTATTAACATTGGAAGCAATGACTATTTAGTCCCCTTGTCAAAAAATTCAACAAGTGCATCCTCATATGAGAAATATGTAGGCATGGTAGTAGCCAATATTTCAAACGTAATAAAAGTAAGTAATTATACCATTTATTTAGTAACAATTTCTCAATTAATTAATTAATGTATCTAATATATGTAACACATATATTTAATAGGGAATCCATAAAGTAGGAGGAAGGAAAGTGGGGATTCTTAACCAGCCACCTTTTGGTTGCATTCTAGCACTGAAGCTAAGGCTAAATGGAACCAAGGGTTCATGCGTGGAAGAAGCTTCATCATTAGCCAAAATGCATAACAATGTCCTTTCTGTGGAACTTCAAAAGTTAAAGACACAGCTCAGAGGATTTAAATATTCATACTTTGATTACTATAATTGGGTTTTTGATGTAATAAACCACCCTTCAAAATATGGTAAGTAAAAAATTATTTAAGAACAAAGAGAGTAATATTTTTCATAAATTAATGTATTGCTATAGCAAATGAATATTTGATATCCTATATGATCTAATTTTTATGCCTCTAAAATTTTGTGAAGGCTTTAAAGAAAGTGGTGTGGCATGCTGTGGGAGTGGCCTTTACAATGGTGATTACACTTGTGGAGGCAAAAGAGCATCCAAAGATTATGATTTGTGTAAGAATCCAAGTGATTATGTGTTCTTTGATTCGGTTCATCCTACTGAAAGGGTTAATAAGATTTTTTCTCAGATTATGTGGAGTGGAAATCAAACTTCTACAGGTCCATACAATCTAAAAACACTATTTGAAGTTTGATTTCAGTTCTACCATGCATGTTCAGATTCAATAAAAATCTTTATGTTGTTTGCATTGGCAAAAATAAAGGCTATTAATGGATATGTATAAAGTATAATGAATAATTGTTGTTCCTTAGCTTATTCTTTATTCTTTGTTGCTTGTGTTGACTAAATTCTCATATATTCCCTATTCATCGCACACCATTTTTTAACATCAATCTAAACACAAACTTAATATTAAAATCTATTAAGGATTTTGTGATCATATGTCACTATTATGAATATGCATTTTTTTGAAGAGTTCAATAGTCAATGCCAAAACAATATAGGAAAATGGCATGTACTAGCATATGACTTAGGATATTGTGATATTGACAATCACCGGTTATGCTTTGAAATAATAAAATCAGTGAAAAAGAATTATATATCCACAAATTTTTTAAGTACACATTTAAAATCCAAAAACTACATATGCAAAGCCCCTATTAATTGGTTATTGGCCATTTTTTACTGTTATCCTAGATTTATCTAGCAATATACACCACACCAAGTTTCCCATCAAAGTTAAAAATGAGCTATACTTCAATCTGATTTTATATATTTTAGAATCGAAACCAGACATACTTTTGTATCAGAATGTCAATCTTTCTATTAAAAGAAAATGACAAATCGATCCCTGACTTTGTGGTCTGTGAACATTTAAGTCCCTGAGAATTTAAAAATACATTTAAATCCCCGATCTCTTTAAAATTTGGACATATCGATCACTGAGTCCAATTTGTCCAATTTTAAAAACTCTCTCACATGTGCATATGTATCAACTAAGTCAGTACAATGAGAGTCACGTTTGATTTTTCTGTTGATTCTGACAACCCAAGTGAACATGAGGGATCGATATGTCCAAATTTTAAAATAGTCGGGAACTTAAATATATTTTCATATCCTCGAAGACTTAAATGTCTGCGGATCAAAAAGTCAATGACCTATTTGTCTTTTTCTCTTCTATTAATTTAAGAGTTAAGACTGCATAGCACCTCAACTAACCTTTTTGTAAGTTGCATTGTAACTACGGCTTATGAAGGTCCAATCCTTTCATTAATATTAAATGAAGGAAGATACATTTTTTTATAGAAGAATTCTCGTTGGACAAGGTTAGGCGAAGATTGAAATTATTAAGTGATAATGAGGAATCTTTGCATTCATTAAAAAATATGTAGAAAGAATAATGGATTTAGTTTAGTACTAAATCAAGAATTAAGTTGCTTTTGACTTTTTCCTTTTTAATTTTTCTTATCACAATGATTCGCATCTTCCATGAGTAACAACGACCCTTAAATTTATTCCTCGAAAATGTGACAGACAGCACAGAACACGTTATGTTTCCCTTCATAATTATGAACAATAAAATATGTTAGAATGTAATGGTGGAGGTTCCCTTGAACTAACTGAAGAGTCCATGCAATTCCATCATAGCTGAGAATTTCTTGCACCAACTTGTAGAAAAAGTCATTCTTTTTTACTTTGTATGTAAAACTAAAAAGAATTAGTTCATCAACAAACAAATGATATTCAGACACTAATGAATCAATTACATACATTCGTCCTTTTTGGTCTGCAAACAAAGATATTTTAGCTGTCTACACATGTCAAATGACTGAAACTCCTCTACAAACATATACCCCCAAGTTTTCATGGACCTATGATAACAGAAAATCAATGAAATTTCATAAATATAAATAAGGAACACATCAATTCCTCAACAAATTAAGAGTTACTTGTTGCCAATGCAGAAGAAGGACTTCAGCTGTGAGGAAGCATTATAATTTTTTGTAGAACCACTGTCCTTGCCCTCATAATGTCGCGACTACACGAATCGGCTTGGACTCCTAAATCTTCAACATTCTTCATAAATACTCCCAACTTCCTCTTGATCTCCTCTATTGCAACCTTCACAGCTTCTTGCTCGATGGCGAAATCAACATTCTGCATCAGAGATTCAATCTCAACTTCCAGCCGATCAATGAGAACCCGGATATTCTCCAAATCCTTTATAGCAACATAAGTGCCAACTTGTGCCGAGATACCTACCCCCTTTTCCCCTTTAAGTGCATCTTCATATTTCTTCAACAAAGAGTCAATCCACCTCCCCATTGAGCCAATTGGGATCGCAGTAGCAGCAGCCAGAGCGGCTGCAACATGAGGTGAGGCAACAGCTGCTGCCACAACAGAGCATATCAATACAGCAGCAACAGTTACCACAAATATAACACTCGACACCTTCCTCCAAGTATGTATGTGTTTCAGCTTCTTATCAATCTTATTCGTCCTCAGCCGCAACTTCTCAAGCATAAGTATCTGCTGGTTATACACAGACTGGTAAATTTGGAAGAATTCCTCAGTAAAAGGATCACCAGCAGCCTTGAAATTCTTCAGCCCCTGCAGTGTCCTCACGAACCGGCTGCTCCCAACCTCGGTTTCCTCATCAAACAGTTGGAAGGCAACAAGGATAAGCAATTGGTTATCCGCAGCGCGCTTCAGGCACTTCTCCAGAGCATTGTAGAAATCCAATGTCTTCAAACTGTTATCAAAGTACTCCTCAACAAGATCAAATAGCTCTTTGTCCTTCCAAATATCTCTCTTGCAATTCAAGATCATCTTTACAACATCCTGATTCATATCCAAGAGGCATTTGGTAACTTGCTTGAGCGATTCGAACGAAAGGGAGCGGAGTTCCACGCCAAGAGCAATAGTACTGATGGCTTCATTCGTGCGAGTTTGAAGGGCGGCGTCAAAGGACTGCATATCAGAATCAATCTTGCAAGCAGCCTCATAAGAGCTCAATTCAGTGGCTACATTGGAATTGAAGTTGATGCCAGCAGAAGATGATGCTTCAGTGGTGTTCTTGCTCAAATGGATCCCCATTGCTTCAATCACGATATAATCTAGTTTTTTTCAATTTCAAATCCAGAAACCTAATTTGTCACTACACGAAGCTAAGTAATCTAATCTAGGATCTATCCAATAAAATCCTACTTTCATCGATTAGCATACATCAGAGATCGCACTAAAAAATAATAAATAATAACGAAATTGATGAAGAATTGGAAGTCAAGCACAGGAGAAAAGATGTTGAGAAGTTCAAACCTTATAATAGGAACCGAAGAAGAAGACGAAGAAATCCAAGAGAGAGAGAGAGAGAGAGAGAGAGGACTTAAATAGAGAAAGGGGAAAAGGAATGGAAGAGTGTTGAGAGTTGAGAATGAAAAAAGAAATGGCTTGCACGCTTAAGAAAGAAAGAGAAGAAGAGAAAAATGAAAAGAACGCGGGAAGGAAAATGCAGCGTTATAACGAGTTAGAATATAATTACGCGAAGAGCTGCATCGAGTGACGCCGTGACGGTGAAAACTGAAAACTCAGAACTCGATTCAAAAGGAGGCTTTCTAACTTGGGAAGAATAAAGAGTACAAGACAAGACACTGGCTTCTCTACTATGCACTATGCTCATTATGGTGCACCGTGCACCGTCAACTTTTCAAACATACATTTTGCATTTTTTCTATAGTAAAAAAATTTATAAAATAACCAAAAAAAATTTAACCATCTTATACTAATACGAAAACTACTCACATAAAAACGTTTAAAATATTTTTTTTACAAAACATTTTTAATTATTAAAATTTAATATATATAATTAATTAAATTGTAATTTTTTTTAAAAAAATTAGACCAAACAAATCGGTTTAATTAAAAAACTGACCAAATCTTAAATCGATCTAAATTAATATTTTTTTATAAAAAATAACTGTAATACTCTTATTATAAAAAATAATTAATATATATATAAATATTTTAATTATTTTTATAATAAAAATATTGTAGTCATATTTTATAAAAAATATTAATTTAGATCAATTCAGATTTAATTTACCAAATTTTTAGTCAAATTGATTTGTCCGGTCTAATTTAAATATAAATAATACTATTTAGTCGATTACATGTGTTAAATTTTAATTACTAAAAAATATCTTTAAAAAAAAAGTTGTTTTAAATGTCTTTGTGTGAGTGACTTCCTACTAATATAGGATATGTTTTGCTTTATTATTTTTGTGAAAAAATGGATTTTGGAATTTGATTTTTGTATATAGTTGAAAAAAGAGCTCAAGATTAATTTAATCAAAAGCTATTTTATTAAATTTTTTACATGAAATTTGCAGGGGAAACTCTGCATTTCAAAGCTACAAAACATTGTAGACCCCTGTGATGCTTCACAAGCCAATATGAAGAAGAAAGAACAAATTGAAGATCTATCATTAGAATGGGATAGCTGCACTGCTGAAGAATTCTGTTCCTCAAAAATTGTGAGAACTTTGAATTCTGAAAAATTGTTGTTTATATTTTCATTGACAACTAAGTCCGTAACTTAGTAACTTGGATATACGCATTTATTTTTCCATTCACTTCTTCCACAATGAAAGTTTTGCAAGCTATTAATAAATAAATATTGATCCAAACTTGTTGGAATAGAGTTTAAACAAAGAGAGAGAGAAAGGAGGATTTTTAAAAGAGACATAATGGTTCAAGAGTTTAAAATTGGTATTCAAAATACTCATATTTTATTTGCATAAGTGATGCCAAAAATTGGTTACAAGTCTACGATTTGATCTTACAAAGCATAGATTGAATTGTCAAAATGGCGTACATAATAGTTACAGTACCTGGCTTTTATATTAAGCAAACTAAACATGGCAGTGGCTGCATTGTGCAGTTGCTATTCGTATCAAATTGGGAATGTAAAATAGCTATAAGAAACATTTGACAACTCAAATGGTTAATTCATGAGCTGAGATTTCTAGTGAATGGGGACAATTTAGTATTAGCAGTGCAGCAATGTCAGCAAATAATGATAGCAACAAACTTATCATTTTATAGTTCAATGTCAATTGTGACTTTTAGCAGTAAATTTTCTATTGCATTGAAACAAATTTTCAGCTGCTAATGTGATATGTAATTCTTGGACTTAGATAATTTTGTTGACAAAACAGCAATAGAACCTCCCAACCATCCCACTACAACGTCATTTTAGGATCTTAAGTACATCTAACTTTTTCAGTGGCAAAAAATTCTCTCATTAGTCAATATTTCATCATCTTTTTTTCGTATTAACTATTTTACAGCAATAAAATTCAGAATACACATAGTTACCATCCTATTAGACATGTATATAACAATCTAAGAAAGCAATCTTATTTTAGTTGCTATCCTATTAGACATGTATCTAAAGATCCAAGAAATCATATGCTCCATCACAAATGTACTCCGAATAAAAAAAGAACTTAAAACAATACTCTGACACGTAAGTTTTTTGGTTCCATCACTATTGGAAATGGAGTCTGATGAAGAAAAAATTAATAAATTTATGCAACAAGTAGTCACGATAAGAATGCTAGAATTTGATGCATTTGTATATATAAAGTTTGCAGCCAAAATAAAAGTGATCAGTCTACAAATTTGGATCCAACAACAAAAAGTAACCAAAGTAAGAAAACACCAAAATAATCACAATAACCTGAACTTTGCTGGGCCTACATGAAATATAAGGATTTAAAATAACAAAACAAAAAGCTGCAGGAGCAAAACTTTGAATAGGAACCGAATTTTAACAAGGCTGAACCAAGCTCTCAACATAATCAAATGCATCGAAGTCAAGATTGTTGATGTTAAAGCGTTTAACACTATTATCTCTTCGGTCATAAAAAACTACCTCAAAACGATGCCTGCCTCTCAACATGAAGATATTTCCATTATCAAATATAAACTCCGTAAATGATAGCCTTTCAACACCGAGATGGTGAAAACTAATCTTTAGCAATTGAGTCCAAGAATTTTCATCTCCAAACTCCTTCATTTGCCATGCAATAAAATGAGTGTTCTTGTAATTATGAAGAAGATACAGGCTATTTCCCGAAACTCCCAGAATTGGCTCTTGACCGGGGACCTCATCGATACCCTTTGGAAGCAGAATCTGTTTATGTGTATCCGATTTCAGGTCAAAAGAAACAATCATGAACATATCAAGTGTAACATCAGCCCAATCATAACCAGGTCCATGCGGGTTACGGAGAACTAGCCAATTAAGAGTGCCACCGATGAAGTGGCCATTAATATCTTCAGCGAAAAGCAGAAAAGCAGGGAGACTGTTGATCGTCTTCCAAGAACTGCCACGGAAGCTATAAACTTGCGCAGTTACAGAATCCCGAATGAGAGTCACTACCTTGTAACTGTCACTTGACTCATCATACCCAAACCCTAAAGAATTATACACATTGACACGTAAGCACGGCGAGTTCTCTGAAACAAACCCTGTGAGAGGGTTCCATAAACGAAACCAGATATCGCAAACACCGTTGTTGTGGTCGCAAAGCATACGGGCCACACAAACCAACCCGTTGCATGAACCCGAAACCCGGTCATCTACATGTAGAGAGTGGCGATTCTCTTGAGCATCAAGAGAGGATGATGGATTTCGGATGAAAGATTCAACGGTACTCAACACTAAGTCCTGTTTTTCTTCTTCGCCGAGGGTGAGCGCTTGTGTTCGCGTAAAGAGGAGGATGGCATTTTTGGGTGATCGGTGAAGGTGAAGTTTGACGAAGTGAGGGTGGGAGATGATGGAGTTCCATGACTTGCACACAAGCTTCAGGCGCGTGACAGGCTTTGCAGGAATCCAAGAGAGGATCTCCATCACCACTTCACACAAGAGGAGCGCCCGTGTTGGGTGTTGAGCCGCCATGTGCATGCCCTCAAAATGCAATTGCAAAGGTAGTTTTGGCACACTTTTTAATTTAAATGTGGGAGGAGAAATGGTGTAGGACGCAGATATGGAGTGTATAGGTGCTTTACGCAAGTGTGGTGTCAGTAGTAAAAATCGGACCGTTCGATTTCTGAGTACACAAATCAGAGGGTTTGATTATTTTTACCAAAATTTAAATTCCTTCTTCTACAATAATTTTTTTACAAAGAAATTTTCATTCCTATTTTAGAAAAAGTTGTTCTCATATCCATGTCTAGTACCCACATTTTCTATAATAATGCACAACACATACATACTTCTTGTTCATACCCTGGCCCAATGATAAGGGCTCAGGTCCAACCGAAAGGCCTAATCCAATAGGATAAGCCTTACAAAATACCGACTTTCACATAAGAAGTCGGTGTCAACCACGACTTGGTATGAAGAGGTCGGATGTGAGATTAGCTGGCAGATAAATACTCATTCAAATGAGTAACCGCCCCTAAAATCTCTCTAACCGCCTCATAAAGCCATATCTTAACCTCCCCCAAGATAATGGGGACGGTTACCACCCTAAAGATACGGCACTACACCAACGGTGGTTATTGGCTCACCTCTATAAATACACTGACATCCCCTCAGGTATCCCTAAGTCCAATACTCTCTAAGACCTGCTCACACTCTTGCTAACTTAGGCATCGGAGTGTCTTTGCAGGTACCACCCCCCATTCACACGCGAGCACAAGTCGGACGGAGCTTCCCGAGTTGCGGACCTACCTGGAGTCCTCCTCTATTATACACTTGGGCCGCCGAACGCCATCCGCTGTATTAATCTCCGGTTACATACCGTAACATTGGCGCCGTTGCCGGGGACCCGAGAGATCATTCAACGATGGCGGACAGATCCCACGAAGAAGGCCATGTGGAAACAGATTCTGAACAAGAGAATCTGGACATGGGTAATGACAACGAAGACATGGCCCAACAACAAGATAACGACCAACACAGAGAGGGTACCTCTGGAATGAAGAATCCAAAGGTAAACTCCTCAGATGGACGTGAATCAGAAAAGGGTGGACCATCCCACGTAACTGAATTGATGGGACTAGTCCATAGCCGCCTGGAGCAATTGGAACAAGAGCGGGAGAGGCAAAAGGAAACCGAAAGGTACCTTAAAGAGGAGATGAAACGGCGAAAAGAGTTAGAAAGAAAACTCTTGCAGCTAGAATCCTCCCTCAAGAACTCCCGCGATGAAGGAGAAGATCAACTCCCGGGCGGAGAAGATCCGTTCAGCGAGGACATAATGAGGGCAAAAGTTCCAAGGAACTTCAAAAGCCCTGACATGGACCTCTATGATGGGACTACGGATCCAAAGCATCATCTTAGCAACTTCAAAAGTCGGATGTATCTAGCTGATGCCTCCGACGCTACGAGATGCAAGGCTTTCCCGACCACTCTATCGAAAGCAGCGATGAAGTGGTTCGATAGCCTCCCCCCAAGATCCATCACTAGTTTTGAAGACCTCTCAAGGAAATTCCTGATGAGGTTCTCAATCCAAAAAGATAAAGTAAAACATGCACCAAGCCTCCTGGGAGTAAAACAGGAGGTCGGAGAGTCTTTACGAGCCTATATGGAAAGGTTCAATAAGGCATGTTTAGAAATCCAAGACCTGCCTACGGAGGCAGTAATAATGGGGTTAGTCAATGGACTTAGAGAAGGTCCCTTCTCACAGTCCATATCTAAAAGACACCCCGTTTCTCTAAGTGATGTACAAGAAAGGGCCGAGAAGTACATCAACATGGAAGAGAATGCCAAACTAAGAGACCTGAGTTCGCGACCTGGACCTACTTCCTCCTCTAGGGAGAGGGAAAGGGAAGTCAGGAAGAAGGAAGAACCCGGTCTCGAAAGGCCCAGAAAGTATCACTCCTATACTCCTCTAAGGACTTCTATAGTGGACGTATACAGAGAAATTTGCAACACCGAAAGGCTGCCACCCCCAAGACCTATTAAAAATAAAAAAGGGGGAAGTCGCAGCGAGTATTGCGAGTACCATAAAATATATGGTCACTCCACCAACGACTGTTACGACCTCAAAAATGTGATAGAAAAGCTGGCTAGAGAAGGTCGGCTTGACAGATATCTCATGGAGAGGTCGGACACCCATGGAAAGAGGAAGCGAGATGATATGGACAGGAAAGATCCCCCACCACAGACCCCTGAGAGACACATCCACATGATCTCAGAAGGATTTGCGGGAGGTGGAATCACCAAATCTTCTCGCAAAAGACATCTCAAAAGAGTCTATCAGGTCGGGGATGAGACGCCCGACCTTCTCACTATCTCATTCACAAAAGAAGATGGGCAAGGGATAATCCCCGGGCATGATGATCCCGTAGTAATAACCATGATCCTAGCTAACGCCCATCTCCACAGAACCCTAGTAGACCAGGGAAGCTCGGCGGACATCCTTTTCAAGCCCGCCTTCGACAAACTAGGGTTAGATGAAAAAGAGTTGAGAGCTTACCCCGACACCCTATACGGGTTAGGAGATACGCCAATAAAACCACTGGGATTTTTGCCCCTTCACACAACTTTCGGAATAGGGGAAAAATCGAGGACTTTGAGCATAGATTTCATAGTCATCGACGAAGGGTCAGCCTACAATGCCTTAATCGGCAGGACTACCCTTAATCGACTCGGAGCAGTGGTATCAACTCCTCACCTCTGCATGAAATTCCCGACTCCAGGAGGAATAGCAACAGTGAGAGGAGATCAAAAATTGGCAAGGAAGTGCTATAACGAAAGCCTAAATCTGAGAGGAAAGAGCAAAGAAGTCCACACCATAGAGTTGGGCGGAGCAAGAACCAGAGAAGAGCTACGACCCCAGCCGGGTGGAAAAACCGAGGAGATACAAGTCGGTGAGGAGGAAGGAAAAAACACTTACATAGGAGCCAACCTAGGGGAAACCCTGAAACAAAGGTTGGGTGAACTCCTAAGAGCTAATTCCGACCTTTTCGCCTGGAAGGCTTCCGACATGCCCGGGATTGATCCCGAGCTCATGTCTCACAGGCTCTCGGTTTACCCAGGGTCCCGACCTATACAGCAAAGAAGACGCAAGCTCGGCCTAGAGAGGGCCTCCATAGTAGAAGAGCAAGTACAGGCGCTCCTGGAAGCCGGCTTTATCAGAGAGGTCAAATACCCAACATGGCTAGCCAATGTAGTGCTAGTCAAAAAACAAAATGGTAAATGGAGGATGTGCGTCGACTATACCGACCTGAATAAGGCCTGTCCTAAGGACCCCTATCCCTTACCAAGTATTGATACCCTGGTGGACTCCAGCTCAGGGTACCAATACCTATCATTTATGGACGCCTACTCGGGATATAACCAAATCCCGATGCATGAACCCGACCAAGAGAAAACATCGTTCATCACACCAAAAGCCAACTATTGCTACGTGGTCATGCCATTCGGACTGAAGAATGCAGGAGCCACGTACCAAAGGCTGATGAACAAAGTGTTTTCCCCCCATTTAGGGAGCTTAATGGAGGTATACGTCGACGACATGTTAGTAAAAACCAAGCAAGAAGTCGACCTCTTAACCGACCTCTCACAAGTCTTCGACACTATAAGGTTGCATGGGATGAGACTAAATCCCGCAAAATGCGCCTTCGCAGTAGAGGCAGGGAAATTTCTAGGCTTCATGCTAACACAAAGGGGGATTGAGGCCAATCCCGACAAGTGCAGAGCCATCCTAGAAATGAAGAGCCTGACTTGTTTAAGAGAGGTTCAACAGCTCAATGGCCGACTTGCAGCCCTCTCCAGATTTATGGTAGGATCGGCACTAAAATCCCTTCCATTATTCTCCCTGTTAAGGAAGGGATGCCAGTTTGAATGGACTCCGGAATGTGAGGAGGCGTTCCAAGAGTTCAAAAATTTCTTAAGTCAACCTCCTATCTTGACCCGACCAATACCGGGAAAAGACCTCGTCCTATACCTATCCGTCGCAAACAGGGCTGTCTCATCAGCCCTGATCACAGAAGACGAGGTCGGTCAACACCCGGTCTACTTTACCAGTAAGGTTCTACAAGGCCCTGAGCTAAGGTACCACAAACTAGAGAAGTTTCCCTACTCCTTAGTGATAGCCTCACGAAGGCTACGACCTTACTTTCAGGCTCATACAATAAGAGTCCGTACAAACCAACCCATGAAGCAAATCCTCCAAAAGACGGATGTTGCAGGGAGAATGGTTCAATGGGCGATAGAACTCTCCGAGTTCGATTTAAGATACGAAACTCGGACTGCAATTAAAGCCCAATGTCTCGCCGACTTCATTGCAGAATATGCAGGAGAACAAGAGGAAAAACCGACTACATGGGAACTCTATGTAGACGGATCCTCCAACAAGACGGGGAGCGGCGCAGGCATAATATTGGTAGATGGAAAAGGAACCCAGATAGAGGTCTCCTTAAAATTTGAATTTCCGGCTTCAAACAATCAGGCAGAATATGAAGCCTTGATTGCCGGATTAAAGTTAGCAGAAGAAGTTGGCGCTACAAAGGTGATGATCTACAGCGACTCACAAGTGGTGACTTCCCAAATAAATGGAGAGTATCAGGCAAAGGACCCCAATATGAAGAAATACTTGGAAAAAACCTTGGAACACCTCGGGCGCTTTGCGGAAACCGAGGTTAAGCACATAACTCGGGATCTAAACAGCAGAACTGACGCCCTATCCAAGTTAGCAAGTACCAAACCCGGAGGGAACAATAGAAGCCTGATCCAGGAAACCCTCCAAGAGCCCTCGGTATCAAAAACAGAGGATCAACAAAAGGTACTTGAGGTAGTCGGCCTAAACCTCGGATGGATGAACCCCTTAGTCGAATACCTGAAGTTCGACATCCTCCCCAAAGAGGAAAAAGAGGCTAAAAAGATCCGAAGGGAAGCACAACATTATACTTTGGTGAGAAATGTCCTTTACAGAAGAGGGATATCAACGCCATTACTAAAGTGCGTACCGACCTCAAGAACCACCGAGGTGTTGGAGGAAGTACATAGTGGGATCTGCGGAAACCATCCCGGAGCGAGATCGCTGGCCAGAAAAGTGATCCGAGCAGGATTCTATTGGCCGACCTTGCAGAAAGATGCAACAGACTTTGTGAAAAAATGCCAGCCATGTCAGATGCATGCAAATTTCCACGTGGCTCCACCAGAAGAGCTCATCAGTATAACTTCCCCCTGGCCTTTTGCAAAATGGGGAATGGATTTGTTAGGTCCTTTTCCCCAAGCACCAGGGCAAGTCAAATACTTGATCGTGGGAATAGATTACTTCACAAAGTGGATAGAAGCAGAACCACTAGCTACTATCACCGCTCAAAGAAGTCGCAGGTTCCTCTACAAAAACATTATCACAAGGTATGGAATACCTTATTCCATCACCACAGATAATGGGACTCAGTTCACCGACGCCTCCTTCAGAAGTTTTGTAGCCAGTATGAAAATCAAACATCAATTCACCTCGGTAGAACACCCACAAGCCAATGGGCAAGCCGAGGCAGCTAACAAAGTCATACTGGCAGGACTGAAGAAGAGATTACAGGAAGCAAAGGGAGCTTGGGCTGACGAGCTCCCCCAAGTGCTATGGGCTTATAGGACGACCCCCCAATCCGCCACAGGAGAAACACCCTTCCGACTAGTCTACGGCGTAGAAGCCATGATTCCTATAGAAATCAGTGAGCAAAGCCCAAGGGTAATTCTCCATGATGAGGTCGGAAATGTACAGGGGCACAAAGAGGAGCTCGACTTGCTCCCCGAAGTCCGAGAGAACGCCCAGATAAGAGAAGCGGCATTAAAACAAAGAATGACTACCAGATACAACAAGAAAGTCATTCGAAGAACATTCGCCGTAGATGACCTGGTCCTAATTAGAAACGATATTGGGGTCAACAAATCGGGAGATGGAAAGCTCGCCGCAAATTGGAAAGGGCCATACAAAATCAAGGAAGTGTTAGGGAAAGGTTATTATAAAGTAACCGACCTGGATGGCACTGAGTTACCAAGGTCGTGGCATGCTTGTAATATGAAAAGGTACTACAGTTAGAAGCGAACCCTACTCCCTGATGTACTCTTTTCCCAGCTTCATGATTTTTTCCCAAAAAGGGTTTTTTCTGGAGAGGGGTTTTTAACGAGGCATCATAGTAGAGGCTAAGGGAAAATATACTGTCAAGACCCTTAGTAGCAAAAAGGTACCTTCCCGATTAATAAAGATCTTTTTCATTCGTAATATCTCTTATAATATCCTCCTTTATTTTTCTAAGTCTTTCTACGAAACGCGCCGACTTAAGCTCGACAAAGCGTGAAAATCCCATGAACCGACCTAGATGGTCGTCAGGATAAAACGACGAGGTACAAGTCGGTGTAAAGAGGTTATATAAGTCGATCGTAAAAACTCGGGAACCAACCCGACTCATAAGTCGGAAAGAGATCCCGAGTAGGGAAACTTGGAAAACTTTGATCCACAGATCGGAGTATAACACCGAGTAGAAGAAAAACGCATCGCAAAAATAACCTAAGTCATAAAAACTCACTAAAGCAAAGTCGAGTATAAAGGATAACAAAAGAGATAGGACAACCTGAAAAGTTTAAAGCTTGCATACAAGCCTTTCCACGAAAAAGGCTCGAGAAAATAATGCAAGCTAGCAAAAAGTTTTTTCGAAAAAGATCAAACATATTTCAAAATAGAAAAGCATGTGCACGCGCAAAGTAACTTAAACCCTTATCCAAAAAAAGGGCACCTACTTCGATTAAAAAACCCTTATCCAAAAAGGGCATTTATTTTGTTTAAAACCCTTATCCAAAAAAGGGCAACAAACAGAATATTTTGTTTACGGTCTTGAAAGGCCAGAAGCAAATTGTTCACAACCACCAGCAAATAAATAGAAGTTTAAAAAAGGGGGGACCCACAGGCCGGGCCCCCATATAGCCACAAAAATAAAAGAGTCATTTCTTGGACGGAGTAGAGGAATCACCAGGAGGAACACCACCAGGACCGGGAGGAGGAGCCAAAGAGGAAGTCGGAGTGAGGATTGAAGAACTCGGAGCATCTTGGGGACGAGGAGGAGACTCAATAATCCTCTGTCCCCGAGTCTTCAGGTCTGATTCGGAAACGACCTCGGGAACAGGAGGATCAACAATGGCGCCATCAATAACTACTTTGTCAGGATGTAATGGAGAAAGGTCCAAGTCGGGAGCGATAACTCTGACTTGTTCCAAGAAAATTCTCCAAGACTCCTCGGCACCATCGGCGATAGAGTCCTCCAACTCAGTATAAGCATTCCGAGAGTTCATCAAGTCCTTCTTCACCTCCACCATATCTTTAAATAGGCTTTGGTAACTCTCCTGGGCTGCCTTCCTTAGATTTACCTTCATAGTACATTGGGCTCGCAGCTGGCTCTCCTTCTCCCGGAGGTCATCTCTCTCCTTCCTCAACTTATCCCTCTCCTCCTTCAACTCCTTTTGATGTTTTTCAAATAAAAGAAGCCTCTCCTCTAGCTCTTCAACCTTTGAGGAAGTCCCCAAGGAGCTGAGAGGAGTCTTCTCAAACATGTCTAAAAGTTTGCCACAAACTCCCGCCGCCCTAAAACTTTCTTCGGCCAGAGTGGCAAGGTGTTTCCGAACAGAAACATCATCCATATTTATGAGAGGATAGATGTTCTTTCGGACGAATGCAAAAGCATCCGCCTTAACCCCACCTTCCCAAGAAGGGCCAGACTCTGAAGTCTTGCGCTTCTTCTTCTCTGGCTCGGAAAGTAGTGGGGCAGAAGGGAGTGGTCGAGCCAAACTTGAGGAGGAAGAGAGGATAAGAGGTTGAGAGGGAGTACCCACATTTCTAGGAGGAGGAGGAGGAGGAGGAGAGACGACCGCCTTGGAACCCCCGGACCTGGCCCGGGACTTTGCCTTGGCTTCTTGCACCCGCTGGTAGGACTCTTGAGCATTTTTCTTTTCCATATCTACAAAAGGAACAACCAAGTTACAAGTCGGTAAAATACAAGTCGGCAAAATGCAACTCGGAAACAAGAAATGCATGCACTACCTATGCAAGATTGAACAAAGACCGACGTCCCCTGGAGAATTTTCCTCGTATCCAAGTATGGGGCCATCCCCCATGCTTCTCGGAAAAACCCCACAATGGCCACCTCCACCTCGTCTAGGTCATCTAGACCAATCTTTTCACAAGGGGTGGCCGGCAGCCAATAAAGGGGAAAGCGAGGGGAGGAATGCTCGTCCAGAAAAAAGGGGTGGTGACCCTCTACGGCTTGAACCTTGAAGAAGAAATTTTTGAAGTCATGGAAAGATTCGTCAAAAAGGGTGAAAATCCTCCGACCTTGAATGGCTCGGAAGGATACCCATTGTTGTTTGTTGTTTAGCCCACTAAAGGGCTTAGTCATATGGAAAAGATAAAAGAAGATTCTCAAGGAAGTCGGGAAGTCCAGAGCGTGGCTTATAAACTGGTAAATCTTCAAAAAACCCCATGAATTGGGGTGGAGTTGAGTAGGGGCAACCTTACAGTGGTGCAAAACGGATATCTCGAAATCAGAGAAAGGAAGAAAAACACCCAAACGGGTGATCATACATTCATACATGAAGAAAAAATGAGGGGCCGCCTCATTAGCTCTCCCAAAACAGACCCGGTCTTCAGGACCCGGGATTATCAATTCATATTTGGGCTCGTCCTCGTCCGAAGTACAGAGCCTATGATGAGTACGAAGGTGGGTGATGAACTCAGCGTCAACCAACGGTTCCTCCCCAAGGACCGTATCGTCAACCCACTGAGAAAGAATGTCTACAGAGGCCATTTTTATATAAAGAAGAAAGTGGCAGAAAACCTACAAAAAGGAAAAAGAAAAAGAAAATCAAAAAATACGGCCACTAAAGAAGAGAGATTCGAAACCAGAATCTACAGGTCAACCTATCTACTCGCAAAACAAAACATGCAAACATAAAGCATGGCATGGAAAAAACAAAACTAACCTTTATCCGAAAATGGAGGTTGGAGAAGAACAGAAGTCTTCGAACGCAAGGATGCAGTACGAACAAGATAAGGAGAAAGTTTGAAAGATTGCAGAAACGGAAAATGGAAAGAGAGGGAAAGTATTTATAAAAAAGGCTAAGGGGCATAACGGTAAAAAGCGAGGCAGTCATTAATGAGACTGCACCGTTACCAAAGCCCTCAATCCCTAAATGATCCCTCAACGGACACGACGCTTGAATTGACGTAACTGTCAGAAATCAAAGGTCGCGAAAATCACGTCGGTTTCCAAGATCCGTATTCCCTCAAACAATTCGACTACGAACCCGAGTTGAATACTTGAACCCAAACTTTAAAGAAAATTTGGGCTCAAGTAGGGGCACTGTTCATACCCTGGCCCAATGATAAGGGCCCAGGTCCAACCGAAAGGCCTAATCCAATAGGATAAGCCTTACAAAATACCGACTTTCACATAAGAAGTCGGTGTCAACCACGACTTGGTATGAAGAGGTCGGATGTGAGATTAGCTGGCAGATAAATACTCATTCAAATGAGTAACCGCCCCTAAAATCTCTCTAACCGCCTCATAAAGCCATATCTTAACCTCCCCCAAGATAATGGGGACGGTTACCACCCTAAAGATACGGCACTACACCAACGGTGGTTATTGGCTCACCTCTATAAATACACTGACATCCCCTCAGGTATCCCTAAGTCCAATACTCTCTAAGACCTGCTCACACTCTTGCTAACTTAGGCATCGGAGTGTCTTTGCAGGTACCACCCCCCATTCACACGCGAGCACAAGTCGGACGGAGCTTCCCGAGTTGCGGACCTACCTGGAGTCCTCCTCTATTATACACTTGGGCCGCCGAACGCCATCCGCTGTATTAATCTCCGGTTACATACCGTAACACTTCTCATATCCAAAAAAATGAGCCAGGCATTAAAATGCTTTTATTTTTTAAAAAGTGTAGTATTTATGTTTGGTAAATTAAATTAAAAATAACTTTTAATAAATATAAATAGCAATAATTATGTTTGGTAAAATAGTTTTTAAAATTTGAAAATACTATAAAAGATATAAATTTAATTGTTAAATTTAAAAAGTAGTTAATATATAAAGTACATTAGATTTTTAAATTTTAAAAAATACAAACTAACTTTAGAAAGATCCACTTTAGTTATTTTTAAATAATAATAATAATACAGATTAGTTTATTGATTTTTTTGTTAAGGTTGACGTTATCTTTGACTTTGACTTTGAGTTATGAGTTACTTCTCATGAAAGAAGAAGCAGCTGGATCTGGATATGAAGGAAATGAAGTATCTTAGTTGAGAGAAGCTCTGCTTCTAGCACATCAATAATAATACATTATACATTTGACATGAATTCACAATCAGGAAAATATTACAACCCAAAACAAATAAACAAAGAAAAGAAATAATGAAAACTGCCAAATCCTTAAGCTAAGATATTCAAAATGATGACTATGGACAGAAAATTTTGCACTTCTAGAGTTGCTGAATTATATGATGATGATGATGATGATAAGATTTGAGTTAATCAGAAACACAATAGATACTCTACAGAAGAAGAAGAATAGTTATCATTTTTGCTTTGGTGATCCCTTTTTGGATCTCTTTAACTCCCAAGGTGGTAGGCAACCTTTATAATGAGAGTGCATAAATAATGAAGACATTGATACTTCCCTTTGTGGCATTGAGATTGATGACAAGCAACTGAAGGCTGTTCTTAGCCTCCTCTTTTCATTATCACACCCTTCAAAATTTGGATCATGCTCAACTGTAGTAATCTTAAGGGATTCTGGGAGTATGCAGTTGCAACAGGAACCTACAAGAAACACATGTTAAGTCAGTTAAGCATCTGTATGGATAGACCACTCTAGATTTCACGAACGATTCTATGCGTCCTATCGCGTAAGAGGAAGTATAGGGAGCCAATAGAGTATCTGTACAATATGTACAATGGGGGTTTAGGGATGTTCGATTCAATAGGCTGGTACTCGGATGGTTATTCTGGATAGTATGAGTGTATTTTATTTGAAAAATTAGTAGTACAATATGTACAATTGGGGGTTTAGGGATGTTCGATTCAGTAGGATATCAAATGTTTATTATCCTGGTACTCGGATGATTATTCTGGATAGTATGAATGTATTTTGTTTGAAAAATTAGTTGTATTTTACCCTGGATATTCATTTTTTAACTCATATTGGGCCAAATAAACCATTGGCTCCCTAGCAGGATTCATCGCGTAATCTTGCTTGCTAGAGAGGCTGGAAGACTATCATCAAGTAACTCAGTTCCTTGGCTAAGATTTTAGGATGGAGTGGACTGTGGAGTGCAAATTAGTTCATAAAAAAGTGGTTTTTGAAGAAAATTTCATGTACCTATTCTTGCAAGTCTATTGACCCATTTTGGGATAGAATTGCCAGTGAGCTTGTAACAAATATCCTCACAGAAATGGTTGCAATTCTTGACAATCAAGTGATATGTATCGCCGTTGTAATTCGCAGATTGTCGCTCCATGAAGTCTCGAATCTGGAGAGGATCCAAGCTAGTAGTTCCCATGTATATAGACTTCCTAAACTTAAAGCCAGGGCACTGCCTTGGTTCAACCTCAAACACACCACTTGTTGGATAGTCATGAGCTCCAAATGCATATTCTATTCCATAAACTGCCAGTGCAAGAACAGAACAACTCTGTCTCAGACAATAATCATGGAAACAAAAAGGGAAGTAAGTTGTAAAAGCTTACCTTCTACAGCAGAGTGGAAAATTCCAAGGCCTGCCCAATACATATAGCCATTTACTGTTGTCAAATCATATACATTGAGATAAACAGGTGCTTTCCCAGGAATAATGCTTCCAGCTGATTTCACTTTAGAGAATATGCAAAATGGGGTGGCTGATTTGTCTTTGAGTCGAAGCCGGACGACAGAATGCCAGCTACTCTTAAATCCTGATTTCATTTTAGTGATGGTACCCGGAGCCGGTTAATAACTATATTACCTACCTGCATATCAGCATATAAATTTAAGACCAAGGACAGAACATTTTAAGTACTAAGTTATCATGTTACCTAGGTAGTTCAAATGATACTATCATCAACCTAGATCCATGTTCTTCAACTTAAGATACTTCTTATCATTGCAAGCCACATAATTCGCAATAATATCAGCTATGTACTCTGATAAGACAAGGATGTTTAGTAGTTTATGTTCAAACTTCATACACAGTTCAAAATCTGTGGAATTTTAATCATGGATTTGAGACTAATCACTGGAATTTAAGCAAGAGACCGCACAAGGGGCTTTGAGTATTCTATGATAGTAAAGATTTTTTGTTATATCTTTTTCAAACAGACACAAATAGTGAAGATCTTTTGGTTATATTATGAATTTGTTAGTATATATGACCCTACTTGGGCCAAACAAAAAGGCAGTATCTGAAGCATAGCATATGCTTATGCAGTGCCCACAAAATAATTCAAAGACATTAACATTGGATTCTTTTATAGTATAGTATTATACTTCAGTTTTATTTTATTTTAAACCATCTATGCCTTCATAGATTGTTTCAGTAAGAGTAATGATGTCCCATCTGGAATCTTAAGAAAAATAAGAACAAGAAGAAGGGGGAAATAAAATTCAAAGATTGTTTCAAAAGGTTTAAGTAACTAATAACCTGAATTTGGATTAATACTAATAGCATCAGCTTTTTCCAAAAGACAAGGAATGATTGTGATGTTTTTATTTTTTGAACATTATTTTAAAACTAAACAGATTAGTTTTTAAATCTCATTAGCCAACACACCAGATTCAACAACTAAAAAATTCTAATTTTCCTTTTTCCTCATGAACTTGTAACAACTTAATTTCCAACCTTCAAACTAAGCAAAATTTAGAGCATGTAAGATTTTATTAACAGTAATTAAGATCTAACTCATATCTGAGCTAAAATAGTTGAAAAAAATAAGAAAAATGAAAGTTGAAGAGTAAAGATCAGATTAGAAAGCATAGGAGCAAAAGAAGAAGAAATGCAAGAGAGATTAACATAAGATTAAGAAACCTGTAGTTGAAGAAGAGAGAGTGAAGTGAAGAAAGTTGTGGAGAGGCATTGTAAGTGGTAAAGAGTGAAGAAGAGAAGGCATTGGAGGAAGGAACACAACAATGTGTTTCTGAAACTCACAGTGTGTTTCTGACACAAAACACAACACAAACACACATTATTAGAGTAAGAGGCTTCAAGTGATTGAACAAAGAGAAAGAGAGAGAAAGAAAGATATCTTTTTTTTTTTGGGTTATATTTTTGTGTAATAACTAATAAGAGTGCAGAGTGCAGACACAAGCAGCTGCTTTGTCTTCTTTTGTGACCAATCACCATTTCAATCATAATTTCATTAATTTCACATATTTTTTATTTATTTTGTTTATAATACATTCTGTATAAAAAATTGGTTTAATTACTCTGTTGGTTTTTATAATTTTGTAAAATTTTTAATTAGATCCTTATATTTTTTTTTCTTTTTAATTGAGTCCTTGCACTAATTTTTTTTCAATTAAGTACTTCTTAGTAGTAATTGACTTAATTTTATAGGGACCCAACTAAAAAAAAAGAATTGGTATAGGGACCTAAATAAAAGGAAAAAAAAGTGTAGAGACCCAATTAAAAAAAAAAATTGGTGCAAGAACTCAATTAAAAGGAAAAAAAGTATAAGGACCTAATTAAAAATTTCGTGAAACTATAGAGACCAATAGAGTAATTAAACCTAAAAAATTATTTGTAAAATATTTTAGAGTAAAATAACAAATAAACTCATGGGTATTTATATTTCGAATAGATTAGTTCTTAAAAAAAAGTACTAATAAAGCCTTCTAAAATAATAAACGTGGACAAATTAGTTTAAATTAAAATTTTTCACTCTAATCATAGCGGTTAATTTAAAAGTAGTGTGTTTATATCTACTATCCTGTAAAACTTTATTGGTATTTTGTTTTAGGGACTAATATGTCTAAAGTGTAAATTTTTTAAAATTTATTTATCATTTTATTCAATATTTAATTTTAAATAATATTTAAATTTTCATGCATTAGTAATCTAGTATCAATAAATATATAAGCCCATTTAAACAACTTTCCTATGTGCAAATACACTGCTTTTCCTCTTTTTATTTTTATTTTTTTGGGGTTCAAAAGTAGTTCTTTATATTAGCTTTAAGATTTTATTTTTATTTTTTTATAATGTAAGGTTTGTTTTAGTAAAAGTAATACTTATACATTGAGATAAATTCTTACTATGAATTAACAATGTAAAATGCCAACTAAATTATATGAAAATGTGAAATTATGGTAAATAATCATTGTAATGGATAATTATTTGTAAGTATTTTTGTAAGAATTTGTGTAAATCTTTAGAGTAAAGACTAGAGACATACTTTGACCTAATGAAATGATTAGTGTTTAATCTACTTGAATTTTGATTATGAAAAAATAGATAATGATCTATAATTATATAATATTTTCCTACATTTTTTTTCGATCTTCTCCATATATAAAAAAAAACCCTAATTAAATAATATTGGCAATTTTTCTTTAAAAAAAGTTAACATCCCCAAGATTATTAGTCACTAAAAAAAACCAAGATTTTTTGCAACTAAAAGTAAAAGTAAAAACCTGAAAGAAATTCTGTCCGGATTTGACAAATTGACATTGACTGAATGTCATATTGCGTTGAATGATGACTCACTCTATCTCTTTCTGGATTTTTTGCTTTATCGAAATCTGGTCTTTTTTTTTTCTTAGTTTATTTTCATTAAGCAATTCTCACTAACTAATACATGCTAATAGTAATATTTAGTGTAATACTTAGTTACTAGGTTTTATAATTTATATACTAAGCATTTGTTTTTCTTCCAATTGATACTTAATGTAAAAGAGTATAAGACCTTAAATTCTCAAGTCAAAATCCTTACTCTAATTTGAGCATACTTTAAAAAAATATATTAAAATATAATCACTAGCTATTGCAAAATAATTTTTATTTGGTCAATAAAAATTAAAAGAAAAAGTACTATATCCCATGCTATCTATCGAGTTTATTTTATCTAATATTTTTTTCAAATATATCACAAGATAAAAGTATATTTTTTGTCTTTAAAATTTGAGAAAAGTTTAAAAATATCTTTATATTTTATTTTAATTTAATTTTGTCTCAAAAATTTTTAATTTATATCAAATATACTCCTGACGATTAATTTTTTAAAAATTTAAGATTAATTCAATAATAATTTTATAAAAACAACCCTCAACACAAGTAAATTGAGCATAATTTTCATGTATTATTGTTAGATTGTTTTTTAAAAATTTAGCCATCAAAAATATATTTGATACAAATCAAAAAAATTTTTAGACAAAATTAAAAATAAAATAAAATTTAGGATAATTTTTAACATTTTTGTCAAATTTTAGAAATAAAAGATATACTTTACCCTATATCATATTATGCAGGATTTACACATTTTAATCCTTTTCTTAGTCACCAAAAATAAAAAAAAAATAATCCTTTTTTTAGTTTCTTTTTTCTCTTCTTCTCCTTTTTGTGTTTTTGGGATACACAAGTTGTAACAAAAAATAAGGATTCCACACGTTCATGATGAAACAGCTGGAATGTGATTAATTAGTATATTATATGTGTAATCGTCCTTTGAATAATATAATACATTATATTGTTCTTCTATGTATCTGGAGATGGTTCAGGGAATCCTATGAACTCCAGCTATTTCAGATACTTAAAAGAGTTCAAATTTTCATTAAAGGAAAAAAAAAAAGAATAATATTTCGTATGCGTGCTAATTAACAACCAAATGTAATTTAATATAAAACCAAAGAATGTTGTTATTTCACACTTTAGCATTGAGATGCATCATTCTCTTTTGGTTTCTTTAGTTTAATTTATATTTTTCTTTTTTCGTTATTTCAAATTAACTTGGGAAGTACATATTTGAAACTATAAAAATCATTAGAGTATTATTAGAGTTGTTAGGACAGTAGTTGACAGGGATAGATTTACTTACAATAGTAGTTAGATATGCATTTATAAAATAGTTTTGTATGGTTTTATTATCAACACATTTGAATAAATTTATTTTTTTAGTTTTTTCTCTTGTTCTGACATGAGATGAGAGTCATGATATTTTCTATAAATTTTTCGAATTTTTTTATTAATGGCTAAAATCTTTTTTTTTTATTGTAGTATTTTTCTCTTATTTTTCAATCATTCTTTAATAATATTCTTTTTTGTCATAAACCACATTTTAATCTTTCACGATGTTTCAGTTTTCATAGATTAAATTTTGGAAAAGTCTAGGGAGTCAGCAATTTTATTGCATTTTGGTCACCATGTAACCAGCAGAGAAAGATGAGCCATTGGATGAAATCTCACACCATCAAATCATCATTGATGGCTAGTTGATGGCTATTAATCACAAATGTTGCTGGCCCCTAACATTGCTCTTTTTCGCAGTATACTTCCAGACTTTGTCATTATCTTTGTCTTGCGTTTTGAGATGACAGAATCCATCTCCACCATTTGCTGCTGCTGCGAAATGTGCTCACATGCATTACTTGAAGTGCTGTTGCGCGTCAACCACCACCTTTATCACCTTCCGCAATATTTTCACCCATTTTTATCAATTTTTCAGCATCTTCACTCGTTACCACTCACACCCTTATGTTCATCTCTCCATCCCGAGTTCAACACATCTAAAATCACTATTCTCAGAGTCTCCATACGCATCTATATATACTCCTCCAGAAGTCGATTGCTCCTTCTCTCTCCATCTATTTCTATATTCATTCTAGATCATCTAATTAATGGGTCAGATCAACAGCTCTGATTTTACATCATCTTCGCCGTTGGATCTGCTTCCATATCAATGGTCCAAATCTTTCACCTGTTAGTCCAACACGGTTCTAACCCATGTTTCTGTTTGACATTCTTCGCCATTGACCTTGCGTTGATTAGGGCTTATTTGTAATTAGCATGCTGACATGGTATCGTCAACTTATATTATGTTGCCATGTGTTATTGCAATGTTGATTTGGCAAATGATGTGGCAGTTGATGTGTCATCATTCGTAGGATCCCTACTAAATTTTTTTTGTGTTATTTTTTCGATTTTGCTCTCTATTTTTAGAATTTTTACTCTGTTCTTGTTGATTTCACATTTTTTGGTATATTTACAATTTTCGTGAAAAAACCAATTACTTTTCAACTATTCTGTTTGGACCATACTTTCTAACAATTTATTACTATTTTTTATAGTACATCATCTTTTCTACAGTTTGCCACTTAATGGCAGTTTTTTGATAATTCGCTATTTTTTTGACAATCTGTCATTTTTTTGGCAATTTTTTTTTTCTTTTTACGATTCATTACTATTCTAGTAGTTTTGGCCGTGTTTTTTTTCAACAATTTCGTCTGTATTCCTCTAACAATTTTGTCTATATTTTTTTAACAGTTATATCTCTGGACTCCTTTGACAATTCTATCTATATTCTATTTCTATAATTTTATTTACACTTAATTTTGATAATTTTGTCTACACTCTGTTTTGACAATTTTGTTTGCAGCTATTTGGTCAGTTTATACCGTTTCTTTTTATTATTTTAAATAAGTTTCATGACATGAAACTAACGATGAATGAGAAGCCTGAACTTGTAGTTATACTATATACATTGATATAAAATTTTAAAGTTTATTTATATTAAAAAAACTTATTAAACTATCAACTATCGATTAAGAAAGAATAAATCCCATTCGTTCGAGTATATTCATTTTATTTAATAAAAATTAATATAATTTCATATCATTTATGCTTATATATGCTTAAATACTAAGTGTATAAGACCAAACTCAGAAGTCAGAATAAGTAAAGATCAATACAAATTAAACAAATTTTTAACAAGATAAATTGTACCGGACTTGGTGCAATTATCAATAATGATCATAATAAAAGTATTACACATAAGATACAAAAATTTTAAATTTAAATTAAATAACGCATCCAAAAATTTAAACTCGAAATTCTAAACTTATATTAAATGCATCCAGCCTAAAGCAACGTTATATATGATTCGGAAATGGATCCTCTCCAGTTTTTTTTAACACTTGATAAAATACAGTGCAATCTCTTACTTTTGATTTTAATAGTGAGACCAAAAATAAATAAAAAAAAAATATGGTGAATGATTAGATTAAATACTGCACACCATCTAGTTTTTTATTCACTGGAGAGATCCCCATATGACTCCAACAAGCAAAGGATGTGGAGATGCCTAATCAAGAGGGAAGCCCCTTCACTTTGAAATAACTAATAACTAATAACTAACATAGTTCGTTTTCCTTTATATATATTTTTTTATCTATTTGTCTTTTTTTATTTTTTTTCTTTGGTCTGACATAACAGCCAACACATACACTAATTCTATGAATTTTATATTCTACTTCCTGAACTTATCCCAGATCCGAACCCTTATGTAGTTCTTTGTGAGACATCTAATTATGCCGCTGGATCAAAGCCTTAGCTGCACTATTTGGGTTTGATTGTCGATTTACCTTCCTAGATATGGTTAGTTGGGTAAAATCAAATTCGCCTTGATTTGAATTCAGTTTTAAATAATGACTGAATTGATTTTTGAAATTTTTATTCAATCCTAAATTCGATAAAATCACATTATTTATGAGTTACACTAAAATTGGATAAAATTTGAGTTTTGGTAAACTTTATATCAAAATATTATCATGTATTTATTTATAAAAAAAGGTGAGTTTTATGGTATTTTTGTTATGATGTCTAAATTGTCTACTTCTCTTTTAAAATAAAAAAAATATTTAAAATAAAAAATAAGTTATGTAAAATTTATTAAATATTATTTATTTATTTTTTTAGTAATTTAAATATAAAGTGATAGACACTATAACATTCACCAAAAAAATATATTTGTTATTAAAAAGTTGATATTCATATTTAAATTTATCTACAAATTCTAATTTTATGTTTTTTTTTATCTATTTCATAATTTAATAAATATGACAAAAAAATAAAATAATAAATTTATAATTAATATAACATAATATTAGAATTAATTTAAAATATATATTTTTTAGTCTTCTTAAAATATATATAGACCAAGTAAAGTCTAATTTATTTCAATTCAAAATTCAATTCTAAATAATGATGGAGTCTCTTCTTAAAACATTTATTCAATCATAGACCCAATAAAATTATATTAAATTAATTCCAAAATATTTGAGTACGGACCAAATTTTTGAATCGATCCAGGTCATATGCACTTCTAGACAAGGGTATGGGGGAGCTCCCTTCGCTACTTGCCGAGGTCCATTACAAATTTAAGTGTAGGAATTAGTAATATGGAGAAAAAAAATTAGGAAAAGTCAAGGAATGGCTTTACCCTGGAGGCTAATTTTAAATTTTTTAAATAGAAATTCAAATGTTCGATTCCAAAAATTAAAGGATCGAATTTTTATATTTTTGTCTTAATCCCTATTTCTAGAAAATCAAATTTTTAAATTAAAATATTTTATATTTAAATTTAACATTACAATTAAAAAAATATCCTTGTTAAGCTAATATAAACAAAAAATTTATAAATAGAGTGTTTTTCATACAACAGAAACGAAATAAATTATTTTGAATTTTTTAAGCTAAAGTATACAAATACAAATATAAATAAAAGATTGATAAAATAAATCTAATTGCAGTACTTTTCCAAATATACCCCTAATTAATTGAGTGATTATAACACGAGATCATCTTACCATTGTTAGTGCCAATAAATTCAATAAAAAATGTATATCTCAAATCATTTTCTATGAAAAGATTTAAATGAAAATTAAAATAAAATCGTGATGAATACTCTATTTTAGATATATCCCTTGCGTTACCCTTTCGCGCCACACCTCTCTCTCTCTCTCTCTCTCTCTCTCTCTCTCTCTCTCCACTTTTCAGTTCTGGTAAATTTTTGAAGCTTTTCTTCACTTCTCAATTTCGATTCACTAGTTTATCTTTTTTAAAAACCTTTCTTTTTGTTTCCGCTTTCCGTTTAATGCCTTAGTAGCCATTCAAATTAGATGATTTGAGTTTTTGTTTCGCATTTTCTTTTTCTTTTTTGGAAACATTAGCGACATCTTATTTCGTGTTAATTGTTTGATTTGGTTAATCCATCGGCATTAATTAGGATGCTCTATTTTGAATTTTTTTTCTTTCATGAAATCTTTTCAGCTAACCTCATTGATTTCACTCGTATGAATGGTTTGATTCGGGTTATTGGCTTTACTCGAAAAACACAAGAAAGAAAAAATTGAGGGAGAAAGAGAAGCTGATTCGTAATTTTTTACTAATAAGTTGCAAATTTAAGTTAATTTTTATTTTTCATTGTGCAATTATTTAATGTCATTGTTCCTTGAGCATTTGAATCTGTTCAAAATTAAACAACCATTAACAAGTAACGCTAATGTGGCTGGGTTTAGTCAATTGATTGATTGGTGTGCTTCTAACTTCTAAGGCTGTTACTGAATTTTCATTTTCTTGAATTATTTATTTATTTATTTATTTTTCATTTAGGAAGATAGAGTTCACAAGTTTCTGGAGGTAGATGGGAACAGAAGAATCCGATAAACTTGGTGCATCTTTCAAATTTATGGAGCCTAAAGATGTCAGTAAAACATTCTATTTAGCATCTCAGCTAGGTTTTTCTATCTGCAGCCTGTTCATAACTCACTTTTTTTTCTCTCTCTATTTTTTATAATTCCCTTAATAGGAAACTGTAAACAGGTCTTTGCAGCCACATTGGACTAGTTCTATGCAGGTTTGAATGATTTTCTGGTTTTTAGACAATGTAAGCTATTGCTAGTTTTACTCAAACATAGAGAAAATAACTAATAATTTATGCCTCTTATAAATAGGCATATCATAATGCTGGTTCTACTCCAATTCCCTTCTTAAACCCGCATTATGGTCCTTACTTTGGCCAATTCATTTGGCCAAAACAGGTAATGATATAGTAGTGTTAATGCTTCTTGTACTAGGTTGCTCTCTGTTTGACTATGACTAAACAATAAATCATGTGCTTCAATTTATAATTCTATGTTGTTTGGTGCAGTCAACCATCTCTCAATATAATTTTTTGCATGAGTCCATGAGGATTTCTAATAATTCTGCTATAGCTGGAGTGATTCCAAATCAGCAGCAACAACCAAGTGCTGTCCCGGTAGTTGGGCCTGCTGGGGTAATCCTTAATCTATTTGAACTATTTTGTAATTTATTTTTCTAGGGATTTAAGCATATTTTCATATTGTACTGGTTAATAGTTCATGAATAATTCATTCTCCTAGAGTAATCTATCTGATAAGATGTTGACTATTTGAAGTTTTTGTTTACCGGTGAGAAAATGGATGCTGGACTGTGATATAGTTTTAGAAATGCAGATGATATTTAAGTGCAGAAGGCAGATATAATATTGGCAATGCATGGAGTTCAAGTTTAGAAAAGTACTTTAACATGAGATGATGCAGGAGGTGCAAAGGATCAGGAATTAGGTGTTGGACTATGCTAATATGGTACTTCATGTATGACAGGATAGTATTTGGATAGTCTGCTAAGTTATGGTGTTGCTTTGAGGGTATTTAAGTTTTTTAGCTTAGATTTGTTTTTGGTGAAGCTACTGGGGTATTTTGTTTGTTCTGTTTGTTTTGTGTTGGTTCTTCTTTGAGGAAGTTTTGGACTACCATGCTCAATTTGAGCTCTTGTTAACCATAAAAAAAAAATTATAGTTATACGAGTTTGTACAAGTATAACTGCGTATGTATGATACAAGTGCTTCGCATTTTGATCAGGATGCTGCATCAGTTTTTTCTGAAAAAATACAAAGGATGTTTGGTGCAAATAACGAGGATTCAATTAAAAAATGTAATGGAAGCTTACAATCTAAAAGCTCAATCACTAAGGAAGCAAAAGAAATTAAGATCATCTGCTCAACTCCAAACCATGACATGAGTGGAGCAAGTGGAGGCAAAGAACCTTCAGATGAAGGCCATGACAGTAAACATGTATGTGGATAAATTGAGTTTTTATATTTTCCGGCCCTTTAATACGTGTACAATTGAATAATGTAACATATTTTTTACTATTAATACTTAAGGTTAACTGATTGTTTTCTGTTGCAGGATTTCCCTTCACCAAAGCAGAAATGCAATGTGGTGTCTGAAAATGGTATACTTTAAAGCCGTGATTTAGTTCTGAAAAGGGATGAAAGTTCATGTTTTATTATCTGCTGTATTTTGAAGACAAGATGCACTTAAAGTAACTAGAATTTAGTTTAGTTAATTTGACTAATGATCTTGCATTTTCCCATATGCAGTAAATTCAAGAAAACAACACAAGGATACAATGGCTGGTCTGAATGCTTCTGCCAGTGTTGTTAAACTTGCAAAACTGGTAAAATTCTTTTTAAAAGGGTTTGGGAATTACATGTCCTGTTTGATTAATTTATTAAACAAAACAAAGAACACAATCTAGTTATTAACGGAGATACTGAGTAATATTCTTTGTGAATTAGCATGCCTATGGTGTACTGAAAAGGCCTTGTTGAAGTGGTTATCTCTTAATCACAAAATTTATAATATGCAATGCCACCAATCAACTTTAGATTTCAATTTGAGATAGACGGAAAAGCCAACCAAAAGAAAGAAATGATCATGCTGGTTTTCCGCTTTTCAATTTTAGACCTATCTTGTAAATTCCTTTGACACATGGTTGTTTACCAAGGTTAGCATTTATGATGGTAAAGTACGGCTTAAAACATATATCTCATGCTTGCTATAATCTAAATTGAGTTTTAAGCATGAGATATATTTTTTAAGCTGCACTTTACTGTCGTAAACGCTAACCTTGGTATATCATATGACTAGATACTCGGCCGATAATGCTTGGTAAAATTTATGAGGATGATGAACTAATCGGTGTTTGGCATTTCAAAAATGCTATCTATACATTAAAATCAGCCACTGTGTATTTGTGTACAATACAAATATAGTTTAACTCATTTTTAATGTATACTTTATATTCCAATCTATATTCTACTCTGGTGGTTGACTTTAGTAGCTGATTTTGGTGTACACCTAGCATGATTGTTGACATTTATTTTTAAATTACTACAATCCTAGATACTACTATATTTACACTATCTGTCCTGTACTATCATTACATCTGAGATTCATTTTATGTCATTGCTCTTATATTGTTTTCTTGTTTCATTTCAAGTGATCATTAAAGAAGTTATATCTTCAAATTCTCTAAGGTTTTCATATGAATAATTTTGTACTTGTTCTTTCTGCTTTCCATATTCTGTTCTTGTCAATTAAGAGCCTTTCATATAAAATGCTACTAGCATTTTGTTATTAGTCTTCTACCTAGAGATCTGTGCTGCATTGAAAACTAGGTTATCCTTTGTAAACTTTTGAAAGTAAATCCTTGCCCAAGGTATCCTCAATATTATTACCCATGTGACCAGGCTTATTGTTTCTTACCAAGTGCATCTTGTTTTATTTCTTTTACAGGAAAATGATGAAATAAGGAAAGAAAGAAAAAGATTATCTAATCGCGAATCAGCCAAGAGATCAAGGTTAAGAAAACAGGTATACTATATGTACCAGTAAAATGACTTGCTAGGCAGCAAGCATGGTCAATTAAATATGAAATGTTTTGCTTTTAAGAATTAAGCACTGTTTAAATAAAAGATTAAAATCGAGTTGTTGATTCATTCTTATACTATTACAGTGGAAGTAGTAAATTTTCTCGTGCTTCTCTTTCTTGTCATATTTTTTTTTGGCCTATTTTTGCTAGCTTTGTATTCATATACTATTGTATGTAGTGATTTTTTAATCAGTCTTCCATATGATGTTTCAAACGTTTGTATTTGGCAGAAAGAATGCGAAGAGCTACGTGGAAACATGGACAATTTAAAGGATGAAAATTCCTCACTCACACACATGCTTATAAGGCTTTCAGAGGAATGTATGGATCTCAGCAATGAAAACGATTCTATCCAGGTGCTTAATTTAAATATCTTTTCTTAGTCATATTTCTTTCATTGTACTGAAGCAATTAGATTCATTCTATACAATAAGCCTTATGTTATATTCTCGCTACAAAGTTTGCAACGTAGGTGAATAAACTATTGGTAAAATTGGTACTCCATGTTATCAATTATATTAGTACTTGTGGAAACATGGAACTGTTTGTTGCATGACTGAATTTGTTCTCATGATGGTTTTTTGCTCCGTTTTTCATGATCTCTAAATGCTTAAACGTGAAGGCAAAGAGCTTTTTATATCGAGGAAACAATACTAACAGAAAGTGTGTGATTTGGTTGAGGAACAGGCTGAACTGGTTAAGATGTATGGAGCAGAATCAATAGCAGATCTATTGCCCATGAAGCCTTCTTGACAATATTGCTGGTGGATACACAGATATGAGAAAAGGAAGCAAATCTAACATCAACATTTTTTTTCAACAACCACTTTTGAGTTTTTTCCCTGCCTTAAGTTTACAGTTAGGTTATATATATAATATGCATGCCAATTGTTAAGTGCTAAGAGCATTGTCACATTGAAAATAAAGGAAGAAAAGAGTATGATAATGATGTTTTATGGCATTTACATGCAAGTAGTATTCCAGATTTCCAGTTACTTATGAGTACTTCCCAAAAAAATAAATAAACAAATACATAAATAATGAAAAAAAGAAGGTAGAAGCAGTGGAACTTTGAGGAGTTGAATCAGTTTGTTCATTCAGCAGATTTTTGTTTCTATTTGACTGACAAGTCCTGACTTCCTTTTTTCCTTTTTATTGTATTGTTGCAAATAAGAAAAATATGCAATTGTGCTGTATGAAGACTTTATGGGTATCTGATGTTATGTAGAGAAAAAGAAATATTCAATTATGTAGATTCTATCTAATTATTTATTTATTTATATTCTTTTTCATAACGGTTATAACTATTGTATTGCAATTCTTTTCTAATAATTTTTCAATTATGTTCTCAATATATGTGCTATTTAAAATTGGGAATTTAATTAAGGGCAATGCTAACTTTTATCCTCTAAGGGATGAATGCTACCACATTAGATCTTCTCAATTTTTTTTTTATTTGAGAATGTAAAATGTGGTTTCTTATCATATAATTTATAAGTTGAATTAAGAAAAAATATTAAAAGATTAGAGATTATACTTTACATTTTTAATTAAAAAAATTGAAAGAATTCATTCCCTAAATATTATCACGGTTCAATTTTTATTTATAGACGAATCTCCTCATGTTTTTATTTATTCAATTTTGTTGATCATGCTTAGTTTTTCTTTCTTTAATAAATTATACTTTCTTATATTAATATACATTCTTTCATTTATTTGTGGGGTTTTGCTAATAAATGACCTAGATTACTCATAGTTGAAAAATTTTCAAGTTATTGTTCAAATGCATTTACAAAAAAGTTTTATCAGTCGGGCAAAATGCCCAAAAAATTTACACAGCTATTTTAAAGCGAGCAATTATGAAGTTTGTACTTAATGCTTTATAAATTTGTTTATAAGAAGTTTGTTTATAAGTATTAAATTACTAAAATAGTTATCTTCATTTAAGTTTATAACGAAAAAGTGTAAAAAAGATAATTATATCCAACTAAAAGAGTAAAATTTGCTAATTTCTATTAAAAAAAAGTGAAAGTTAGCATTTTCTTGATTTCATTCATTTTTAAATTAGTTATTATTTTATTTTTTAAAGTAAATGAGAAATAGATATATCTAAACAAACTTTTTTTTATTAAAATGAAAAATAAATAAAATAATATTGTCTTTTCTATTTTTGATAATATCACTCTATACATGATTATATATAATTTTTTATATTGTATATTTACATAAATTTATAAAATAAAAAAAACACTATTAAAACAAAAATAACAATATTCATTCTGAAGAGATAATCTAAAAAATAAGAGACAAATATTAAGATTGTCTCTACCGCGAGTTGCACCAAAAAAAAAAAAAATCAATGAAATTGTTTGTCCGGTAAATTTATGGTTCCTATTTAATTGGAACTTTAATTTTAAAACAATCGAAATTTGTTGTGGTGGGGCACTGAGGATGTGTCCCACTCTCAAGTTAGAACCTCCCCAGCATAGAGATATATAGGCCAGTGAAAGTGTACAAGAAGAACTAGACATTGATACCTCGTAGCATGGAAAAGAGATTGGCGTTTTATGTATCACAAGTGTATTATTAACCTTAATATTTCATCATAAAGAAAATATAACATGCAAAATCTTTAATATGGACCATAGTTGTTAGGCTTAGTCAGCTGAAAGTGGAGGACAGAACTCATCCACTAGTTTCACATAACATTGGACCTAGAATGTTGTCAAGACTACGTAGATCGGAGTTTGTTACTTTGCACTTTTATTTGCACCTTTCCTTTATGATAAGAGTATTTTTATTTTTTAAGCATACTTGGCTACTTGACAACTTGACATTGAGAAAACTTGTATATATATAAGCACTATACAAGTTAAAGCTTAGATTAAATAAAGATAATGGGGCTTATAGATATCTTCATTGCTTCATCCATGCCGGTGTTGAAAGTTTTATTAATCACAGCACTTGGTTCATTTCTTGCTTTAGATAGTATTAATATATTGGGAACAGATGCAAGGAAGCACTTAAATATTGTGAGTTTCTATTTTATTCACTCATTATGTGTTATTCTCTTTTATACTATAATGTTTTGAAACTCTTCTAACTCCATTTATTTTTTAAAAATACTGGTCCATTTCTATATATTCAAATTGGTTACTGCTTATAAGTTTTTTTCTATGCATCAACAGTTAGCGTTTTACGTATTAAATCCAGCCCTGATAGCAGACAATCTAGCCAGCACAATTACATACAATAGTATGGTGAAACTGTGAGTGAGATTCTGTTTTCATTCATTGTCAAATCAAAGCGAGAACAACCAATTATCTTAAGAATTCTATATTAATTGTCATTACCATTTATGTTCTCAGTACATTTTCCATTATTGTATTGTATTTTGAGACACCAGTCTTTTAATTTGTGTGACATAGGTGGTTCATGCCAATAAACATACTTATCACATTTGTGATTGGTTCAATTCTTGGATTGTTGGTTATTCACCTAAGCAGAGCACCTCAGCATCTGAGGGGTATTATTATTGGTTGCACTGCTGCAGGTATTTTTAACGCTACACTAAAGTTTTATTCAAATTTTTTAAAATAAAAATATGTGGGCATCAATCACAGGAGTATTGTTATTATTTGGTTCTTGAAACAGGCAATTTAGGGAACTTGCTTTTGATTATAGTCCCAGCAGTGTGTCAAGAAAAAGGAAGCCCGTTTGGGGATCCTCATACTTGTAGCACCTATGGAATAGCTTATGCTTCCCTCTCACTTGCGGTAAAATTGTTTATTTAATTTACATATTCTATTTTGCGTATAAAGTTTATGCATATTTATTTACCATTAAACAAAATGTAAAACTAGATTCCACATTAAATGAGACAAATCTCACGCCCCCTTCAAATAGTAAAGAAATGTATATCAACTTAGCATATAATACAAAAATAATGCAAATAACATTTCAAAAATAAATTTGCTTGGTAACAATGTAATTTTCCCATCCCATTGTACATATATAAATCATGTTAAATTTATGAGAATCACAGATATAAAAACACAATAGAATTTGGATTACAACATAAATTCCCATGCAAGACTTATCTATAATCCTTATTATTTTATTTTATTTTATTTTTTTTGACAAACTTAGAATTTAGCCTTTCTACCCTTTCTAGTCTCCAACTCAATTAGTCAATTCATACTAAACTATAATTTACTTTGTGCGCTTATCGTGATAGTTCAGATGGGAAACGTATATTTGTGGACCTATGTATATAACATAGTCAGGGTCTCTACAAGAGGAACAAGCAATTGCAATAATGCTGCAAGCGACCACAACGATTCTCCAAGAAAGTACTCAGAACCAGAGCTCCTTAGTTGTTCAGAACCTTTACTTGTATCCAACAAGAATGTTAAGGATCAATATGTTCTCCTACCCTGCACTACCTCTGAAGCAAAACATGAGGTTCTTTTTTTTTTCTTTTTTCCAATGCAAAACCAACTACCTATGATTAAGGAAGAAAAGAAAGAAATAGTCACATAAAATAGTAGACAGCAGTAATTTAAGATATGTAGGCCATAGCTGTTATTTCACCTTTATTATACTTGGAATGCAATAAGTTTAGGTATTAAAATCCAATATCCAAATGAAATAGGCAACCACATTTTCTTGTGGGAGCACTAAATTTTTCATATCTATAACTGATAAAGTGATAAACAAATACTGAAAGATAAAACATCAATATACAACATTACTCCACTAGTTTTGGCTGCATTATTGAAGTTGAAGCAAAGTACTGAATAGACTACTGAATGGCAGGTGGCAGGTACAGATAACATGTCAAACCGTCTGCAATTATTCCTTAGAAAGGCCAGTCTGAAGGAAGCATTTGCACCATCCACCATTGGAGCGGTATGGTTTACATTACATCTCCTTAATCATGAAAGCTAACATGGTTGAACAACTTGTACCAAACACTAGAAGTCTAGGACATGGTTGAGGAAAAAGGAGACAATACATTGATGAATTAAAATTTCATGGAATCAAAAGTCAGAATTAGATATAACAGCTTGTTATTGACCTAACCATTCACTATTGAAATTACTTCACATAGTTGATTTCTGAGTACTTAGAGCAGATTTAGTAAACATCTAATTTTACGAAAATAGCCTCAATGGCGGGAGAAAAAAGTTGATTATGAACCTAAAATAAGCTAATCTAACACTTAAATCTATGTTCTATTTAACATTGAGACATCCTGTGTAGATTGTTGGGTTTATAGTTGGATTGGTCCCCCAAATGCAAAAGGCTTTGATTGGCAATGAAGCTCCACTACATGTGATTCAGGACTCAACATCCTTCTTAGGGTATAAAACTATAGTCTTACATTGCTATATATTTGAGATGTAAAATTGGTTTCAGTTCTCTAGTTGACTTAATCCACTTCTTTATAATAATATCTTTTAATGATGGCAGAGATGCAGCGATTCCTTCTCTCACTTTGATAGTTGGGGGAAATCTCCTTAAAGGTGGTAATTGACAGAGTCTCCTAATGCTTCATTTTCTTTTCCTTTTTTCACAAGAGTCCTAACTCCTCAATTTTCATGTTTAAATTCCCCATTACATAAGATTACAGGAACCTAACAGTGGCTAGGTTTGTTATAGGTTTGAAAGGATCAGAAATTGATAAAAGTATCATTATAGGCATCATCATTTCAAGATATATAATCCTTCCTGTGTCTGGAATCTTCATTATTAAATGGGCAGCTCAACTAGGCATGGTGCAGTTAGATCCATTGTATCAGTTTGTTCTTCTGATCCAGTATGCAGTTCCACCATCCATGAATATAGGTGCTTATGCTACACTAATAGTACTTTACACTAAGGTAATATCTGAATTGATGTGGAGCTAAAACTATCATGCTATGTATCTTTTGTAGGAGCTATCACTCAATTGTTTGGGATAGGAGAGAAAGAGTGTTCTGTCATCCTACTGTGGTCTTACCTTGTGGCTTCAATCTCTCTAACCTTTTGGTCAACGTATTTCATGTGGCTTGTATCATAAGTCTTTTGAACCTAGGGATATGTTGCTAGTAGGAATTTTGGAGGGAGATGAAAAGGAAGGGTCCAAAGTAAGAAAGGCTACACTTTATACTTCACGCCTTTTCCTTCCTCCTCCAAAAATCAAACCTCACAAACAAGAATTCCCTGCAATTAGGGGATAAAAATCTGTTACATTTTGTTCCAATAGCAGATGGTGTATGCCATTTGCTCCATTTAACTTGTACAGTTTCAAGCTGTATTATCATGCTTATTTGGTTGTATATAAACTAGAAATTTTAACGAGTGACCAGTCAGAAAAACACTTCACAATCTAAATTCTTTTTTACCATCTTTAAAACAGTTCTTGAGAAGTATGTATAGTATGCCTTCAAGGAAACCAAGTAAATAAGTATTATCAAATAGAGGATTCCTACATCAAAAGATAACAGTGCTTAGCTTCCTAAAGACAGTCCTATTCAGGTCATTAAAGTGAGAATAAAATCAAATTAACTAACTACTATCATCATTCAGGCCGTATACTCTATGGCTTAGGTAACTGCTAAAAAGGAATTGCAAAATTTGTGTTAAATTAAAATCAACTATTAATGGCTAACAGAAGATTTCATGACCTCAAACCTCCTTCCAGAAATTTACCTCAACCCTTAAATACAATTTAAGATCAGCTATGGCTACAAAAGAACTATGAACAAAGTAACTAACTACTTTCATTGCAGAAAACATCTGTATCATCTTTCATCATATATGCACCAATAGATATCAGATTTAAATCCAGTTACCTAGATATGAATCCAGTTACCAAACTTACCTCCATCAGCTACTTACTTTCTTCAGCTACCAATTCACTTCCTAGATTTAGCCTAACACTCTGAGCCTTAACAGATATTTTTAACTTCTGCTCCTCCATATTTTTTAGTAAGCCAAACAGGTTTTGCCTATACGATTCACATCGCTGCCGAGCACCCTCTAACTCAGTAGTCAACTCTTGAATTTTCTTATCCTGATCCTACAAAGAAAATTTTTTTAACTTCAATAAGGATGTTATATCTGAGCTGGCATTCTTTAGAAATTAAAATCCAAATGTACCATTCAACGTGCATCAAAAAGACATTCAGAAAAGATTGATACAAATAGAGGTCCATATATATACCTAATACTGAGAACAGGGACAGAAAAACAATTCTTAATTTTCTTAATTATAGTGTCTAATATGAAATAAACTTAATAGGTAACACATACATTTATTGATGCAAAAGCTGTCCAGTCATAAGCATGTCTAGATCTCCAACAGATCTTTCATGCTCAACAAAAAGAAAGACATCCATTTCAAATAAACCCTCATAAGACTTTTAACTATATGATTATTTTATCTGGAAGTTGACATCTACATAAATCAAGCTCTGTTGATTTATTTACTCCTCCTAATACCTAAATTATCCTTTTGATTCATAAATGGCAGCCAAAAACCCTCACTAAAACCAATATCTTTGGCATGATAATATATTGCAATGTATGCTTATCACTGCGTTTTAAATAACAAATGTGTCCTGTTTAACATCCCCTTTAATTTTTTCCTGTCTGTCACTATTCAAAACTTTACTCCCTTCTCACGATCCTTAAGAGAAAAACATATGATCAAATATAGACAATTACATATATGCAAGATAAGCCGAGACAGTAACCAGATTTTAAAGCAATCAAACTGCATGTTTGGGAACGTGCACGTAATAATGAATCGAGTCTAGTTTTGCAAACTATAACAATTCCAAAGTATAATGCATGCTTTTTTAACAAATATGACATCAAAAGGAATATAAAAATTTCTATTGGAAGGGAAAAGGTACTGACTGTATCACTAGATTGACTACTCTCATGGTTTTCATTATTATCTGAAGTACTTTGCACGGGTGCTGGACGAGGTTTCTTTGCATCCGCAACCTTTTTCGCAGCCTCACGTAGACCATTCAGCGCAACGCTATAAGTATCCAACGATTCTGCCCCCATTTCTACATAACTCATAATTTCCCGGCTCAAACTATCGTAGCGAGAGGAGTAACACTCTTCCAGACTATTTTGCAATTCTCGAGCTCCTTTATCCAACAAGATACTCTTTGCGTTTCTCGTCCACCTTTTCAAGATGTAATGGGACGGAAGCGTAAGAATATTGATGACTCTAAAAACTGCTAATATGTGCCTACAGACAAGACCCGCAAACTCAAACATTTGGCAGCTGCAGCTAGCTTTCTTCCTGAATACATTGAACCTAACAAAATGCGCCCTATTCTCCTCCCCGTACTTCGCCACTCGATAAGTAGCTTGTGATCTTGCATCATCCATCAACGTAGCAGCATATGCAAGGGTCTCAACCAATTCCTCTTGGAACCTTGCAAATATTTTCCTCGTGTAGAGACCAGCCGCTTGTTTTTCCATTGGAGAAGGAGTTCTCAAAACTGGTGCGGTATTCAGCGTATCATAATCCTCCTTCACTTCCTTCTCATATCGATCCGCGACTCCTTTCTCATACTGCTTAATCAGCGTCTGGACGGTAGTCGTGGCATTAATAAACCCATCAAAGTACGAGCTGCTAGTATCACTCCCATGGATGGCAGACAAATCGCCAAAAAACGTGTCGCGGAGATAAACAGGCACCCATTGATGGCGATTCCTGTACATCAACTGAAGCCATTCATTATCCAGAAGCTCATACCTCCCAACAAGGAACTTCCAGCTAGACTCAAACTCATCAACTGTCTCTGCCAAGTTCACGCACCGTCGAAACTCAGACTCAAACTCAGGATGCACTCCACACACATCAATCAGCCTCTCCTGAACCTCACCGAACACGTCCCACTTGGAGAACCGGTGACGAGTATCCGGGAAAACCTGCAAGACAGCAGAGTGAATTATCCTGTCCTGATCAGTAGTAATCGACACAGGATGCCGGCCGTACATTGCCTGAAGCCATGTGGTAAAAAGCCACACGAAGGACGCCTCGGATTCGTTGAGCATCAGGGCGCAGCCGAAGAGCACCGGCTGCCCGTGATGGTTCCATCCAGTAAAAGGCGCAAAGGGGACCTTATAGCGTCCCCTCCGATACGCCATATCGAAGACAACAGCATCTCCAAAATATTCATAATTCCTCCTGGCATTGCCATCAGCCCAAAAGATGTTACCTGAGGAACTCTCCGAATCGCCCTGGAAGGAGTAGAAGAATCCAGAAGGATCCTCCTCACTCATCTTCTTCAAGAAATCGAAGACAAGCTGGTTCCCACTCCCGAGGCTCCTCTTAGAAGATGACGTCATGTAGTTCTGGCAGTCAACTTTTGTGAAGCCGACGTTGTCGATGCCGCCAGACTCCTTGATGAGTACCGTCATGACCTCGGCAGCGCCCATGCCAGCTGCGTGAAGAGTATCGATGAGGCTGCGAGCGGCACCGTTGACGCGGCGGTGGGAGCGGAGGCAGTGGACCCTATCGGGAGGGACGAGGTCGTGGTTGTGGTCTTTGATGAACTTGGAGATGTACCACTTGCCGAGTGGGCCCTTCTTCTTGACGGTGATCTGAGCTTTGCATCCGACACGTGTCACGGAGCGGTGGCGCTTAGGGTCGTGGTTCTCAGGGTTGCGGCGGAAGCCCTCTCGGGAGCATACAACACGGCGGCGGATAACGGAGGAGTCCTTTCGGGAGCGGAGACAAACGCTGACGCGCGTGCTGAAGCCGATGCGACGCGCGTAGGCGTTGTAGAAGGCGCGTGCGGATAGCTCGGAGTCGAACTCCATGCCGATGTAGGGCTCAGTGGTGCTGTTAGGGTTTGAGTTGGAGGAAGAAGGGTTGTTGTAGTTGTTATTGGTTTGAGGATGTTGTTCTTCTTCGTCGTCTTCATCGTCTTCTTCCTCTTCATCTTCTTCGGATTCGAATCCTGTGGCTTCCATCTCGAGGTCCATGGATTGGGGAACGTTGCGATGGCGCATTTTGGAATGTTGGAAAATTATGCGATACAGTGAACCCCCTTACGCTAAGGTCTACGGAGGAGCAACCCAGATAACAGAGAAGCAACAGAGTGCGGATGTTTGTGGCTTATTACTACTTCTTTTAGTTTGTTAACACTCTAGCCCACCCCCACTTCCATGTGTTTTTATTTTTAATAAAATTTTTATCAAGTGATTATATGTAGATGGAAAGTCATAATTTTATATAAAGTTGATAGTTAAAGATTGTTGAATAATTTAATAAATTTGACTAAATTATTATTTAACTATTTTTAATTATTAACTTCACATAAAATTTACTGCATTAGTACCTTATATTATTATTAATCCTTATCTAAATTCCATTCATAACTAATAAATGTAAGATTATATTTTGTTACTGTTTTCAAATAGTAGGAACAAAAATGCCAAAAAAAAACAAATAATAAATAAATACATATTTTACCAAATTAATAGCCTATGGTAAAAAAGGACACAAATTTGTGTTCTACTTCCTTCGCTATTTAAACAACCATATTTATCAATACAAAAATTTAACTACTAAATCAATTATAAATATAAAATACATATTAAAAATAAATTAAATAATATATACATAAGAATTAATTTAGTTTAATGATTGAATTTTGATATGTCCATATATTTTTGTTATTTGAAAAAGAGATTAAGAAATTAGATAGTGTTTGGTTGATGTTCATATCTCAATGAGACATAGACACGGTGACACATGTCTGCTGTTTAATTTGGTGAGACACAAATTTTCGAAGAACACGGGAGGATACCGATGAACATAGAGACACTAAATTTGTGTATTTCTAATTTAATGAGACATTAAGACACAATTTGTGAGACACTGATTTTTTATTATTTTATCCTTATTGAATTTTTAAAATTTGTTCTCTTATATTTCCAAACTTTTTTTCTCTTCTTTTAGATTCTATAACTAAATTTATCATTCTCTTTTAGATTCTACAACTAAATTTATCCTTATTAAATTTATCTTTTTAGATTCTACACAGAAAAATTGTACATTTAATTTTTTTTATTTATTTAAATTTTTATTAATCTTTGATAAATTCTGAACTTTAGTTTTTTATTTTTTTAAAAAAATTATATATTTAATATTTGAATGATAATTTAAGATGATATTAAAAGAAATAAAAAATATTAGAAGAAATAAAAATTTAATGGTGATGATATGCAGTGTTTTGGGTAATGGATATACAGTGATGGTGGTAAAACTTGTAATTGAATAAAGGGTAATTCAATCTTTTTTAAATATGTGTATCTTATTCTTTATTTTTGCCAAACACAATATATAAACACAAATATTTTATGTCCATGTCTTTAATATATGTGTCTTTATATCTATGCCTCATCATATACATCAACCAAATGGAACCTTAGGAAACAAGGCACATGGTTAATTAAACCGCGTTCATAACATGTTCACGTTTCTTATCTTCCAATATTCCAATTTTATCTCTTTAAAATTTCTCAAGTTTCATCAGCTGTAATCAAACACGATACTATACTAAGAAACAAATCTATAATCCCAACTGAATTTTAATCTCTCTAATGATTTCTCGTTTCTGCCCAAGTTAAACTAACCAAAACAATTGAATTACTGTTTTTTTCATAAAAAGTTGGTAAAAAAAAACGAGGTCACTTGAAAAGAAAAAACCAAGCTACATTGTCCAACAATGTGTTATGTCACATAGAAGCCTCACTCACTCAAAAGAATCAACCCAGGTTATGTAGTAGTACCGTTATAGAGCCAAAACTTTTGAATACACTCGCAGCAATCTTTCATGTTGACAATGCAACATGTCAAGATTTTACACTTTTATTTCCAGCCATCAACTAGCTACTTAAAATTTAAAAAAAAAAAAGGTGTAAAAAAAAAGGGCAAAAATGGCTACATCAGAAAATTGAGTACATGTTGTCAAAGAGATGACAGGTTGTTGCCGGAAGATGCAGACATTGCGGCCAGAACTTCCGTGACGGATCCCATGACGCTCAGCGCTGCTTTCAGTACCTCTTGCGGACATCCCGGCTTCACAATTGTTCGAACCTGAAACAAGAACATAAATCAGATGAAGCACAAGTTTGAAGATTTCATTATGAAACATTAAGATAATTATGTCTTAAAAGGTTCTTGCACTGACCTGTTCTAGGTACTCCTGAAGTTTCTTGATGCGACCCATATAGTCCTGATCTTCAACAGAAAGACTTATGGGCTTGGCATCCGCGCCGGGGCCATCGAACTGAAGCGGACCTGGATTTCTGTAGATATCATCCATGAGGAAGCTTGTGGCATTTTGTCTCAACAGGCTGCAACCAAGAAATCATTGTGCATAAGATCAAGCCCATCATAACTATCAAGAATTTAGATCACTAATCATGAATCAAAACTCCATCTAAATAGTCAACCTAATTGCAAATATAATTCTTAAACTATTGAGACTTAAATTAGGTCAAACTATATTGGATCTGAATTCTGATAGTAAATTACATCTTATAAAATCAAATAAATAAACTAACTAATCAATGGAATTAACAAATAAAATTCTTCAGTTAATCTTTTATTTCGTATTCAATCATAGAAACATTTATGCCGGGATGCAATCAAAAGTCTTACTCATAAGCTTTGCCTCTCAAATCCACAGTAGCTGGATGAATGGCAGGTTTTCCAATTGATGTGGCTCCAGGATTTGGAGACCAGCGCTTCACTGTCATCATAGCCTAGAGTGCATCGCAAACAAACGAAACAAGTGAATATTCACCATGATCGATGGTATCAAAATCGAAGTGTTTGTTGTCAGGAAAAGAACAAAGGAATACATACTGTGATTGGTGCAGCACCACACTTCCACTTGTTCACAGGATTCTTAAGGTTAGTTACAGTTGCCATGTATCCATTTAAACCGGCAGCCAGTATGTGGTAGCAGATGTGACCGAGAACCTAGAATAATATCGAAAAGTTGTTAATAAAATAGGGAAGCATGAATAGATGATGCTGATCAGAAAGGGTCCTAAAGAAACCAAATCAACTTACATATGCATAGTCACAGTCAAATTTCGATGGCAGAGATCCACGAGCTTGGTAACCAAAGAAATGGCAAATTGCGTTGAATTTCTTCCCCTTGTAAGTGCCTTCTTTCTGTCAATAACAACAAATTATTGAACATCCACACAGAAAAGGATAATTTACACTTCATGTCACTAGGAAGCAATCAAGGCCCAAGAGTAAGACCAGGTTATTTTTGGCATCAAGGATCAAATTGGAACCAACTAGATAGGAGAAGTGCAATTCAAGGTCAAGCCATGCAAAACCAACTCATCCTTTATAATTTAAATCAACACTAATATTTTGAAAAAGCATCCACCATATTTTTACAAGGAATCTGACTCATTGCAGTGGGGAACACCACAAAGGCACAAACAATCAAATACATAAAACTTCAAAATTTAAGGAATAGAAGACAATGCAACCGAAACAATAACCATACCTGACGCTTGTTTATCTCGGCCTCCACAAGGTATGCTAGTAATTTCTCGGTCTCGATCTGCAAGATATTAAAAAGAAGACATGAAGGGACTAAAATTCTAACAATTTATGTGAACAACAAATCATCTGTTGATTATTACCTGAGATAACTGTGCAGAGTCATCTGATTCAGGGTAGAGGAGTAGCTGCAACATTAATATCATTGTTAGATTTATCATTACCATTACACATTAGAGCCAAATTTACACAAGGTCAGTTTTTAACATGACAAATGAACCAACCTGCTTCCTAATAAAGGGTGGAAGAAATTCAAACAAAGCAGATGCCCATGGTGAAAGCTGAGAAGATATCTTGTCAGTGGGGACACCTTGTCTGAGTAAACCATGAATTTCCTGAGGAACAAAAAGATAATAGAGGTAACATTAAGGTTTCATACTCTATCATGGAAGACAGAAAAACTGAATGATAACAGCTAAGCTAACATCAATGACATAAAGGGTGTTTGGAATGGGGGGAAAAGTTGAAAATGATTTAAATATATATTGAATTGAGTTGAAATGGTTTATAAATAAAAAATTGTGTTTTGAATGAAATAATATATATTGATTTAAAAATCACTTACTATGTTTGGAAAGCATTAAAACTAAAATCAACAGTATACAAATGCATATAAATGATTCGAAATGTTTCATCCCAGGTGGGCCCAGACTGCTGAGGAGGGGGAGTTACCTTTAAGAGTGCATACACTTCAGGAATGCTCTCAATTAGTCCTTCTGGCAGGAGGATTACTCCGTGATATTTATCTGACCAAAGACAAAGGAATATGGATCTCAGAAATGAAAGGAAATAAACAAAGACCGAGTCAAGGAACTGCAAATAATCCACACCTTGCTCTGCCCTAGCCTGAACTGCATTACAAATCTGTGTTGCAATATCAAAAAGGGTAAGCTTTGATGCGGCAACCTCCTCACCAAGAATAACCTGCACAGATACATTATTAAAGTATAGTTTGTCAGCAAGGAACTATAGCAATTAGCAGGATCAGCCATGATGGATGCAAGAAAAGAAAAGACTAACCATGTTTGGATGGGACTGGAGGGTGCACTCCAATGCAACATGTGATGCCTTACGTCCCATAAGACGGATGAAATAATAATACTGGAAAAGAAGATTTCGTCAGAAAGGTAGTGAGAAGAAAACTAACTAGAATAAAGAGCTTACACAAGCAAACAAAATATAAACATATGAATGTGCCTCTTTACCTTCTCTGCAGAGAGGGCGTCAGTGCAGACATTGCTGATGAGTTGAGAATTCACCTAATTATACAGAAACAACATATAAAAATCAATTGATCATTATTTCATAGTACAATCTTCCAAGCTGACATGGCACAAAAGTTATTTGCCTATCATGTTGAAAACAAGTTGTCCACTGTTGCATTTTATAATAAGTGATATAATCAACACTACCAGCTTCTGAAATAGCAACATATCTCCTATACAGAGCCTAAAAACCATATTAATTGTGCTTCATCATACGTTGAAACTTGAGAATCATGCAAACTGAAGATCGAAGGACAAGTACCTTGCAAATTGTATCAAAACCAACATTGGTTTCAACAAACTGGTTCTTAAGATCTCCATTCAAAGTTACAGGAACACCAACCACCTGCACAATCCCAAATACCTTAGTCTTCTATGATATAATAAAAAACTGATGGGTTTCAAACCAATCAATTGGAACAACAAAATATATTATCCCATTGTTTCGCACATAGGTCGACAAAATTACAAAGGTCCAGAGCAACCTGTAATATACCTTTGTAGGGCATTTTGCTACTGCAAAAGTTTCTGCAAGCTGCGCAGCATCCGTGTTTGATGTCACACCTAAAATATCATATATGTCAATGGTTAGAAACCTCTTTTGAAGCTCAAGTTAAGCAACATACGAAGTTCCAACAAAGGTATACCTCCAATGATAACAAGGCTATCAAGCTTCAAACTGTTGCATGCAACAAGTGCAGCATTAACTTGTTCTGTTGTCCTAATCTGATCTTTTGTTCGTCCAAGCAAATCATAACCGCCTAGAAAATTAACAGCCATAGAATGATAATAAGTGAAAAATTTTCAGACAAACAATTGAACCAGTAATAGCAGCAAATTTTACTTGTCACAACCAACCTTGATTTTTGTATGTTGAGAGAATTTCATCATTTATCTCAAGATATTTCTGCACAAATAGACCTTCCGAACCACCTGCATAATGAAACAAGTGCACTCCAATCTAGTTACTCATTCTCCCAACAGATACTCTATTTTACTTTAAGGTAAAGATAAGTACTCTTAAGAATTACATTGCATAAAAGTAACAAACACATAAAGTGTATGCATACCTAATTTTACTCAATTGTAGAAAATTGATAACTTTTATATTAGGCTAAGATAAGTACAAAAGTAACATCAATACACAAAGTTCATATATTTTTAGTAAATAAACAGAAGCTCAAAAGAGATCCATGATGAAAATTACCAAGGAATCCAAGCAAGACATTTTCAGGGTTGTGAATCTTGAGTGCACTGTAAAGACCCCAAATAACATTGTGTCCACCAGGAGACTGTCTCCCACAGAAAACAATCCCCACCCTGCAACAACCAACACCAACAAAGATTCAGAATCATAAGAACCAAATCATTCAAGAACAGGATTGATGAAATGATTGGAAAACTGACCTGATAGGTGGATGCTCAGTGATGATCTGAGCATCAGGGACCTTAGCAGTGGCTCTAAGGAAGTGAGCCAAAGGCTGTCCATAAGTGTTTGGAAAAGCCCTCCTTATGGTTGGGTCATCAGCTGGATCAGCAGTGGTGGTTGCATCACCAAACTCAACCCTCACAGTGGTTCCCTGAAAGAATTTAAAATTGAAACCAAAAGGGTCAACTCAACCCAACCCCCATTTCCATGCAAATCAGAAATAAATAAATAAACTTTATTCCAGAAAGAGTAAATTAAGAATTGTTAAAATGAGATCTGATGAGAGAATAAAAAGAGTGCGTACCTGTAGGCAAGGAGGAATCTCTGGCTCATATAAAGATCGAATCTTTTGAAGATCTGAGAGCTCTCTGGGAATACCATAGTCAGAATCCATGGATTTCACAATATTCCTTGCTTTGCTTTGCAGCGAGAGAATATAGAAAATGAACAAACACAAATGATGATGCTGTTGTTGTTGTTGGTAGAAGAGTGTGTGTGGTGTGTGATGTGTGATGTGTGATAGTGTAACTGAGGAGAGTGTTAGGTACCCTTGTTTTTATAAGAGAAGAGAAGAAGAGAAGAAGAGAAAACAGAAGACAGCTACTACTACGACCTTGGTTTTATGGTTTACCCAACTTTCTCTTCAAATTCAGAACCAGTGACCCATTTCAACAACCTAACAAGCCCACCGGATTCGGGTCCTTTATCCATTATCCGAATATTCTCTTCTCTCCTTTTATTAGCAAGAACCCATTCACGCCTTTGGTTTCTCTTTTTTTTTTTTTCCTACTCCCAACTCGACACGTTAAGAATTAATCCGTCGCAAATCTAAGCTCTATTTAAAGATCTGCCGTTGGCCAATGAATTGCTGCATGTACAAGATAAAATTCGAACTCCCGACACCTGCTTAAGTGGACGAGTGAGTCGACCACTCGACCAACTCAAGTTGGTTAAGAAAAGGGTTTTTTAAACCTTTAAATCATTCTATACTACGACTACAATAACTAAGGAGGTATTTATAACCTTTTATTAGGTTAAAACAAAGAAAACCCTAAAACCCATAAATATAAGCCCAATCTAATAATTAAATAAATAAAATCAAAATATATCAAATTAAATTAAAACATTCTAAAAATGTAAATTAATATAATCTTCTAAATAACAATTGAACTCTTCATATCAAAAACATTTGAAGCACGTATCAGATAAAGACTAATTTATCGTAAATTTGAGCTCATTTAAAAATTTATTATTGGCCAATAAGTTATTATATACAAAAGACAAGATTCAAATCCCAACACTTATTTAAGTAGACGAGTGAATTGACTACTCGACCAATTCAAATTGGTTATTTACATTTATAATTTAAAAGATATTAAAATTAACTAATCATATTAAATATATGTAAAAATAAGTTGGTAGTATAAAATATATATTAAAATATAAAATATATATTCAAAATATATATATTTATATGTAAATACATAACAACTATTTTTAGTGTAAAAATAGTATTTTTGAAAATCAATTCATCTTTAATGTTTCTTATTCAATGTTATACTTTTTATTAATTAAATGAATCTTAACTCTTAATTTATTATATTTTGTATTGATAATTTAAATTTAAAAATTTTTTTCTCTCTCTTTTTTATCTTTAATATCAGATTATATTTTCAAAAAATAGTACACTTTTTTTTTCAACACGTTAACATCTGCCTAAAAGTTTTTTCAAAAAGATAAACAACTAATTATGAAATATATTCTATTTTTATTGTTAAAGATCAAAACCCCAATTACATAATTAAAAAACAAAATAAGCTACAATCTATAGTCTCATGGTTTAAATTTTGTAATTTATTCAACGTACCGTTGTCAGCTTTTTGTCATATTCCAGGGTTGAACAAAAGAAGGGTGCAAAGAATTTGTATTTATAATTATTTTACAATAAAAGATTTTTTTTTCCTCCTCTAGAATGAAGAATATTTTTTGCTTTGGGAATAATAGGTGCGGTATGTTGGGGAATATGATTTTGGACTTTGGTGCCATGCCACCATTAGGTGATGAAAGGGATTTGGACAAGTTTTTGTTGAATGAAGCTTAAGACTTATGGTAGATAGTGTTGATTTAGAATAATAATATAAAATATATTTTAAATTGACTCAAGTGGTATATTAAAATATGATTTTCATGAACTTGCCAACTGCTTTTTGCCATGTATATCATGATTATTAGCACAAAAAGGTCTTTTCCAAAACGAAAAGATTAGGATGGAAGAGGAAATAAATAATGCAAATTGCAAGTTTAAGATATTGTTTGCATGGTCAAAAATTAATTCGTCACGGATCGAAACTTAATTTAAGGGTCTGTTGTCGCTGATTAATAAATTACTGCATGTAGCATGCGAGATTAAAATATCTGATACTAAATAGACAGTGAGAACTGATCACTCGATAAACTCAAATTGATTAAAACATAGTTAATATAACTATGTTAAAGAAATTTAAAATTTAAAATATAAAATGAAAAAAAAGGGTGAAAACCAATAGTCAATAATTTTTTTTCTTCATCCTTACTCTCTATTATTTTATTTTATTCCTATATTATTTTGAATTGATTAACATTTTGCAAATGTAAAATAAGTTTGACTTAGTTTTGGTATTCAATACTTTAATTTTTTTTTTAAATCGAATAAAATAATTCAATCTAAACTACAAAAACTTATATATCAGATTATATTATTGGATAAAAAAAAAAGAAAATTGAATTGATTTTTACTTTTAAAAATCTAGCTAGAGTTGTTATTATTTACCTCCTCCAAATTATGTTCATACATAGAGTCGTATATTTTTAATGAATTATTGAAATTATTTTTAATAACCAAAGTCAATTATATTCTTCAACAATGTTGACTTCTACTCTGCTAGAACCCAAAAGATAATAGTAAATAACTAAAATGTGTTTTTCTTTTTAACAAATAGCGTAACATGATGGTTGATTCCTTCCCAAGCAATGAGAAATTAACATTCTACGCCATGGTTTTTGGTGACTTCCAATTATGTGATTATTTCCCCAGCCCAAAACTAGGGACTAAGTTAAACTTGAGAAGAGAGATTTAATTTTCTATGAGTTGAACAGAATAGTTTTATCCCTTTCCTTACAATGCCTTCTGTTGTTCAAGCTAAAGCATCTAGAAGTTAATAATATTAAAATAAGAATAGAAGTTTTAGTTTTTTTTTTTTTTTCAAAAAAATGGAGAAAATCATTTGACACAATTGATTTGATAAATAGAAGTTCATTAATTATATATAGAAATATATACCAAATTACTTAACTATATGCATAAAAAAAAAATAATCTCAAATATAAATATTATATTAATATAAAAATCAAAATGTTTTTTGTAAATAATAAATTAATGAATCTCTTATCTTATAAACTCTTCACTCTTTCTTACTTTCTTCAATGTGAGACTAATTTCATAAACAGTCTCACACTTAACATTAACCATTAGCACTCACCAATCACATACAGGTCTGATTTCAAATGAAGCTAAAAAAAACCTTCTCAGAATCTCTCATAAAATTACACCCAAGTTTTATGGCTAATTAACCATGGTTGAATTAAAATTCAACTCATCTAGCACAAGATTTGAGAAAATCAAAGTAAACATCTCAAACACATTTCATTAATCAGTTTGTATTATTCATGCACATACAAATCTATATAAGCAAACATTCACAGCAAAATCTCTTCATTTCAGAGATGGACAATGCTTCATTTCAAAAGCTATAGCTTCTGGTTGTCTTATTTATGTTGTTCATGCAAATAACAAGAAGCAACAGGAACCAATTGCAGGTCATCTTTTCTTCTAACAGTAACTCCAAATTGCTCAGTCATGTTCAAGTCCTCACATTTCACTCCATTAGGAAGCTCCCAATCAAAGTGATACAGCAAATATGCAAGGGCCAGCTCTACATTTATCAAGCCTAATGTGATGCCTGGGCATATTCTTCTTCCAGCACCAAATGGAATGTATTCAAAATTGCTTCCTTTGTAGTCAATGCTACTATCAATAAATCTCTCTGGATAAAACCTCTCTGCTTCACTCCAGTACTTTGGATCTCTTCCAATTGCCCAAGCATTCACAATCACCTTACTTTTCACAGCTATGTGATATCCATTAATCTCACATGCTTCTCTGCATTCTCTTGGAATCAAAAGTGGAGCTGGAGGGTGTAACCTGAGGGTCTCTTTGACCACTGATTTCAAATACTTGAGTTCATCCAAGTAAGTCTCATCAACACTTCCACTCATGTCGAATATCTCTCTCACCTCGGCCTGTGCTTTCTGCATTACTCTTGGGTCCTTCATCATCTCTGCCATTGCCCAATCTATAGTAGTTGATGCTGTCTCACCTCCAGCTCCAAATATGTCCTAAGAAGTACATAATGATCAATTAGTTTAAGCTAATGCAAACATGAGTTTAATTTTGATGCACTGACAGTGAAAAGCATTTTACACAGTCTTGCAATTACATCCGTTCTTTTGGATGACCATTCACGTGGGAAAATGTAGTTATTTTTACTGATGTGACATTAAGTAATTAGATGCACGTGTAAAACTACTTCACACTAACAGTGCATCAAAATTAAATTCTGCGAACATATCCAAGGGGACACCTGAAAAAATTTATGCAAACACTAAACTATACAAGAGGGAAAAGTAGCTATTTTACAATTCATGCAAAGATATATTAGATTTTACAATTTTTTTTTAAAACTTACCTGTATGATGGCTTTAATGTTATCTGTGGTTATGCATATATCATGGCAGGATGCATTACCACCCTCAAATTTTAGTAGAACATCCACAAGATCATGATCTGATTCATTTTCACCTTCTTTGGCTCTTAACTTTGCCTCTCTATGCTCATTGATGATGTTTTCAAGGATTTGATCACTTTGTCTTTGAAGCCTCTCAAGCTTAGGCCTCAAGCCACTGACGAGTTGAAGCCATTTGGAAGAAGGAAACAAGTCTCCTAAATCAAAACCTGCAGCAACCATTGTTGCTTCTTTTATAACTGAAATGTAGTTTTCTTGATCTTTACACTTCATGCCAAATGCAGCCCTGGAATTGATTGTATATATTGATGAAAGTACTTCTTCAGTGAGATTGACAGTTGATCCTTTCGCCGATGCAATCCTTTTTATGAGATTGGTAAGCTCTTCTTCTCTTATTGGCTGGAATGACTTGACCCTTTTGGGGGTGAAAAGCTCCAACATGCAAATCTTCCTCAGCTGTCTCCAATAATTTCCATAAGGTGCAGAAACTATATTTGTTGAACCATAAGACATTATTTCTGTAGCCAGAATTTTAGGCCTTGATGCAAACACAACATCATGGGTTTTCATTACTTCTCTAGCATATTCTGGTGAAGAGATAACAATGGTTGAGATCTCTCCAAGTTGAAGTTGCATCAATGGTCCATATATATTGGCCAAATCTCTTAATCTTCGATGTGGTTTGGATGTAACAAGATGGTGTATGTTTCCTATAATAGGTAGCTTCCATGGCCCTGGGGGTATGTTTGCAGTTGACTCAATTTTCTTGAGACTCCTTCCAATTATCAGGGCCAAAACAATACAGACTATGAAGGTGACAAGAGCTAGCAAGTCAAGGATCAGAGAATCCATGGAACAACACAGATAAAAAACTAACAACTGTTGTTTGATGAGTTGAAAATTACTGAGGCTTTGGTTTCTGCTTATTGCTTCTTGTTTTAGCCGATTTAGTTATCCAGCAACTAAGAAGACTTGGTAATTTTCATTGTCTGTTTGCTGCTTTGTTATTTCCGTTATATCTACTGCTTAAATTGTATCATATGAAGAACTTGTCAGAAAAAAAAATATTAAAGTATCTTTTTTAATAGGCCCCTCTATTAGTAATAATATACTAATACGTTTTAGTACGTTTAATTTTGATGTACTGATTGTGTAAAAAAGGTTCACGAAGGACTTCAATCATGTATTGTTACTTTAGCAGAAGTAACTACTTTTCAAATTCACAACTTGAATAGTCATTTGACACAAACTAATTTATTTAGATTACATTTGCAACAAACTGATTCAGAAATGATCTATGCTAGAATCTATTGTCACTCTAGATTTTATTCACTAGAAAGTAAACTCTGCTGCAAGTAGCAATAATGAAGGTAGCTTTATTTCAGAAGCAGATAACAAATATCAACTTCCAACAGTTGTACTTGCATATGGTTTATGCTTCAAGCAAAGGATAAAAAGCAATGGGAACCAGTTGCAGATCATCTTTTCTTCTGACAGTAACTCCAAGTGCCTCAGTCATGTCCAGTTCCTCACTTCTCATTTCACTGGGAAGCTTCCAATCAAAGTGATACAACAAATATGCCAAGGCAAGTTCAACATTTATCACGCCTAATGCACTTCCGGGACACATTCTTCTTCCTGCACCAAATGGAATGTACTCAAAATTGTTCCCTCTGTAGTCAATAGAGCTATCAAGGAATCTCTCTGGATAAAACCTTTCTGGTTCACTCCAGTAGTTTGGATCTCTTCCTATTGCCCAAGCATTCACAATGACCTTACTCTTTTCAGGTATGTGATAGCCATTTATATCGCATTCAGATCTGCATTCTCTTGGGAGCAAAAGAGGAACTGGAGGGTGTAATCTGAGAGTCTCTTTGACCACTGATTTCAAATATTTGAGTTTATGGAGGCAAGTTTCATCAACACTTCCTTTCTTATTGAAGTTTTCTCTCATCTCAACTTGTGCTTTCTTCATTATTGTTGGGTCCTTTATCATTTCTGCCATTGCCCAATCTATTGTAGTTGCTGTTGTCCCACCACCAGCACCAAAGATATTCTAAAAGGTAATCATTAGTGATGTTAATCTAATATGGAAACAAATATGCAAACACAACTAATAATAAGGTTATTGGTTTATTATGTCATGAATTTCTTGTGAATAAGTGAATTTTAATAGAAGAAAAAGTTAAGTATCTCAGTCTAGTACTATTGACAATTTCTAACTGTATTTCTCTGCAGATTCAAAGCCTTAAGGACTATTCATGCTTCATTTTGCACATAAACTATTTAATATATTTAACTATTTATAAACAACTAAACACATTATTTCTTGGAAATAACAAAATGGTTGCTCTTATTTACAATATTTAACCATTTAAGTTCACAGGGTAAGTTTCACAAATTTCTCTCTTACTGTCAATTACCAAGTGTATTATAAAGAGATGTATTATTATCCAAATGGATTGATAATAAAGATAACCAAATGGAATCCAACATAGCAGCATGAAAAATGACTATGCTTACCAATATTATAGCCTTGATATTGTTACTAGTTAAGGAGAAATCTTGGTTTGATCCATTACCATCCTCAAATCTTAAGAGAACATCTAGAAGACCTTCAACTTCACCTTGTCCTTCTTTGGATTTTGATGACTTTGCCTCTTTATATTCATTGATGATGTTTTGCAGTATCTGATCTGTTTGTCCATGCAACTTCTCAATCTTAGGCCTCAAGCCAGAGAGAAGTTGAAGCCATTTAGCTGATGGAAACAAATCTCCTAAAGAAAAACCAGTCCCCACCTTTGCCAATTCTTTCGCCAGCAATATGAATCTTTCTTGATCTTTGAATTTCATGCCAAACGCGGCCCTTGAAGTGACAGTGTATATAGTTGAAAACACCTCTTGAGTGAGGTTCACAGGAGATCCATTATTATTATTTGTTGCAGCAATGATTCTTTTGATAAGACTAGTGAACTCTTCTTCTCTTATCAGCTGAAATGAATCGACACGCTTCAAAGTGAAAAGCTCCAAGGTGCAAATCTTCTTTAGCTGTCTCCAGTAGTTTCCATAAGGTGCTAAGGCTATGCTTGTGCAATCATATGATATAATCTTTGCAGCTAGGATCTGAGGCCTTGATGCAAAGATGATGTCATGTGTTTTCATTACCTCCTTGGCATACTCTGCTGAGGAAACAACAATGGTGAAGATCTCTCCAAGCTGTAGATGCATCAAAGGTCCATGTATTTTGGACAAGTCTCTTAATTTTCGATGAGGCGTGGATGTAGCAAGATGGTGTATGTTTCCTATGATAGGTAGCTTCCATGGACCTGGGGCTATGTTTGAGGTTGAGTTAATTTTATTGAGATTCTTCTTCTTCCATAGTTTAAGTGCTGCAAGCATGAAGAGGAAAAAGCAGAAGAGTGTTGGAAAGTCAAAGAGTAGAGAATCCATGGTGCATTAACCAACTAGGTATTGTTAACTCTACCAGACTAGTACTATATATATGATTATCTAAGTATTCTTAAGCTTTCTGAGTTTGAGATTTCATTAACCTGTTTCATTTTTTATTGAGAGTTTTTGTCAAGACTTACTATTTGAATATTTGCAACAGGAGGGTGGTTGAAACTACTGTATCTTTGTCTGCTTCTATTGTTTCCTTGAGTGGAATCTTATAAAGAATCTTCAAGTTTATGAACTTTTATGAGTCTTGACTTCTTTCTTCTTCTTCTTTTGCATGACAATTTTAATACAATATTAATCAGGGTTAAATTAGATTATTAAAAAAGAAAACTTAGTCAATATTAATAAACACATATATAGTATTGGTGTTCTATATATCACTACTTATAACTACAAGAAGCTAACAGTTATCATTCAAATTTGGACAATTTTTTTTTATAATAACCAATGAAAAATGACTGTATTAATTAATATCAGCTAGAAAGAATCTGTTGACAAATTGCCATTGATTTTTTTCTGCATTACAAAATCTCCATCTCTTTTGTAGTCAATAACAATGATCACACAATCATGCAGCTTTATTTCAAAAGTAAATGACCAGAATCTTGATCAAAGGATACACAACATAGCATATTAGCATCTAATCTATGTTTATGTTTCAAGCAAAGGACTAAAAACAATGGGAACCAATTGCAGGTCTTTTTTTCTTCTAACAGCAACTCCAAATGCCTCAGACATGTCCAATTCCTCATGTTTCATTCCACTTGGAAGCTTCCAATCAAAGTGATACAACAAATATGCGAGCGCCAGCTCAACATTTAGCAAGCCTAATGTGCTGCCAGGGCATGTTCTTCTTCCGGCACCAAACGGTACAAACTCGAAGTTATTACCTTTGTAATCTATGTCACTATCAATGAACCTCTCTGGATAAAACTTCTCTGGTTCACTCCAATTCTTTGGATCTCTTCCAATTGCCCAAGCATTCACTATGACCTTACTTTTGTAGGGAATGTAATATCCATTGATCTCACAAGCTTCTCCACATTCTCTTGGAAGTAAAAGAGGAGCTGGAGGGTGTAACCTTAGTGTCTCTTTCACAACTGATTTCAAATACTTGAGTTCATTGATGAGAGTCTCATCAACCTTTCCTATTCTGTTGAATAACTCTCTGATCTCAGCTTGTGCTTTCTCCATTACTCTTGGATCCCTTATCATCTCTGACATTGCCCAATCTATAGTATGCGCCGATGTCTCGCTTCCTCCACCAAACATATCCTAAAAAGTAATGATTAATTACTTGAGGTTAGGCAAAGCAAGGTAGTGATTAGTGATTACATAAAAAAAATTAAAAATCTTCTAACTAAAGAGTAAGCAAGAGCAAGATTATCCTTACCAGGAGTATAGCCTTGATATTATTTCTACTTAAGCAAATATCTTGATTGGTACCATCTTCAAATTGAAGGAGAACATCCACAAGATCTTCATCATTTTTTCCTTTACCTTCCAACTTTGCCTTTTTGTGATCACTAACAATGTTTTCCAATATCTCATCAATTTGTCTTTGGAAACTCTCAAGCTTAGGCCTCAATCCACTCACAAGTTGAAGCCATTCCCAAGAAGGAAACAGATCTCCTACATCAAAACCCCCTGCAATATCTGTTGCTTGTAGCACAAGCGATATGAACTTCTCTTGGTCTCCACGTTTTGTGCCTCCGAACGCAGACCGCGAAATGATTCCACATATCGACGAAATCACTTCTTCAGTGAGGTTAACTGATCCTTCTTTTGAGGACATAATCCTCTTAACAAGATTGGTGAACTCCTCTTCTCTTATTGGCCGGAACGAATTGACTCGTTTCGTGCTCAAGAGCTCCAAGGTGCAAATCTTCCTTAACTGCCTCCAGTAATTTCCATAGGGTGCAAAACCAATGTTTGTGCAATCATAAGAAATTATCTTTGCTGCTAGAACTGGAGGCCTTGAAGCAAAGATGATGTCATGTGTCTTCATAACCTCTTTAGCATATTCTGCTGAGGAAACAACAATGGTAGAGACTTGTCCAAGTTGAAGGTGCATCAATGGTCCATATTTGTTGGCCAAATCTCTTAGCTTTCTATGTGGAGTTGATGTAACAAGATTTGGTATGTTTCCTATGATAGGTAGCTTCTGTGGTCCAGGGGGTATATTTGGAATTACATCACTTTTCTTTCTTATTCTCAGAGCAGCAAGGATGAAGAAGAGAAAGAAGATGAAAGCAAGGAAGTTAAAGGTTTGAGAATCCATGGAGATCAGACAGAAATGTAAGATGGATTAAAGTGCTGGTAAAGTGGAGAAGAAGAGAGAGTTATAATTGCTTGGTGTCTCACTGTCTTGTCATTTGTTATACTTATCTTTATCTGTTATATTTTTGTCTACAAGTTGAAATTATTGTATCTTTGTCTGCTTCTATGGTTTCCTTGAGTGGAACCTTTTAAAGAATCTTCAAGTTTGTGAATTTTGAAGAGTCCTAGCCGCTTTTTTCTTCTTTTGCATAACAATTTTAACACAATATTAATCAAGATTAACTAAGAATATTAAAAAGGAAAACTTAGTCAATCTTAATAGACACATACATAGTATTGGTCTTCTATTTATCACTTCCTGTGAAACACAGATACTTCGCTGAGTTGCCTTGTCGGACATATTTCGAACACGATACTTATTGGCATTCGTTTGACACATGCCTGCTGTGTATAAATGATATATCATTATAATTTATCTAAAAAATAATATATATTTTATATGGAATCCTGCTACACATCCAAGCAATTTTACTTCCAAGTCATTTAGTTTATGCTGCGGGGCTTTCATCTTCTTCTTCTTTCTCCTCCTCCTCCTACTGATTCTTCTCCTTATCCTTCTCCTTTTTCTTCATTTTTTTTTCATTATCGTCATCATCACCACCACCATACCACCACATTCATCTCCTCCTCCTCTTTCTCCTCCTCCTCCTATTTCTTTTTTATTTGAATTTCTTTGATCTCCTCCTTCCTTTTCTTCTTTTTCCTCCATCATCGTCATCACCAACAACACCAATATTTTGCTAACATCTTTATTGATTCTGATTCTCTGTGGTGATCGAATGAACCGAAAATATTATCAAAACGAAATCATTGTATAATACCAAATAAACTGAAAATAGTCCATTATATAAATTTGAATTAGAAATACTTAAGTCTCGAATGAACCAAAAATTAGCTCAAAACGAAACTATTGTATAATATTAAATGAACCAAAAATTGTCCATTGTATAAATACGTATTAGAAGAATACAATAACAATAATGATAATAATGATGATGGAGGAGAAGGATGAAAAGGAAAGAGGAGACGAAATTCCAAGAGGAAGAGGAAGAGGTATTGTTGGTGACGATGGTAACAAAATTGAAAAATAGTAAAATAGGAGGAGGAGAAGAAAACGGGAAGAAGAAGAAGAAGGCGCAGGGGGGGTGGGAGAAAACAGGAAAAAGAAATGCGTAACTCAAATCACTTGAACTAACTTGGATGTAAAATTGCTTGGATGCGGAGAATTACTCTTTTATATGTGTCCCCATGTCTTATAAGATTTTAAAATTCGTATGTCAGTGTATCCCGTATCATGTCGTGTGTCCCGTATCCATGTCATTGTCCATGCATCATAGCTTATAACAACAAGAAGCAAGCAACTATCATTCAAATTATGTGTGGATGATCTTCTTTTATTTTTTTTTATTTTTTTTACAATAATCAATGAAAATTAACTATATCAATTAATATTCAGCTAGAAAGAATCTGTTAACTATTTATACTTATAATTGCCATCAATTTTTAGCTGAATTACAAAATCTCCAACTCTTTTGTAATCAATAACAATGATCACAAAATCATGCAGCTTTATTTCACAAGTAAATGACCACTGAATCTTAAGGGATACACAACATAGCATTTGTTAATCAAAAGCATAGCATTTACCTATGTTTATGTTTCAAGCAAAGGACTAAAAACAATGGGAACCAATTGCAGGTCTTTTTTTCTTCTAACAGTAACTCCAAATACCTCAGACATATCCAGATCCTGACCTCTAATTCCACTTGGAAGCTTCCAATCAAAGTGATACAACAAATATGCTAGCCCCAGCTCAACATTTAACAAGCCTAATGTGCTGCCCGGACATGTTCTTCTTCCAGCACCAAACGGAATGAACTCGAAATTATTCCCTTTGTAGTCTATGGAACTATCAATGAACCTCTCTGGATAAAACTTCTCTGGGTCACTCCAATAGTTTGGATCTCTTCCAATTGCCCAAGCATTCACTATGACCTTACTTTTGTATGGAATGTAATATCCATTGATCTCACAGGCTTCTCCACATTCTCTTGGAAGTAAAAGAGGAGCTGGAGGGTGTAACCTTAGTGTCTCTTTCACAACTGATTTCAAATACTTGAGTTCATTGATGAGAGTCTCATCAACCTTTCCTATTCTGGTGAATAACTCTCTGACCTCAGCTTGTGCTTTCTCCATTACTCTTGGATCCCTTATCATCTCTGACATTGCCCAATCTATAGTATGCGCCGACGTCTCGCTTCCTCCACCAAAGATATCCTAAACAGTAGTGATTCATTACTTGATGTTAGGCAAAGCAAGAAATCATAAATACAGAGTTATTGTCTCTCTAGCATTAATGTTACATCCAAAAAATATTAAGAAGCTTTTAACTAAAGAGTAAGCAAGAGCAAGATTATCCTTACCAAGAGTATAGCCTTGATATTGTTTCTACTTAAGCAAATATCTTGATTTGTAGCATCTTCAAATTGAAGGAGAACATCCACAAGATCTTCATGTGATTCATCACTTTTGCTCTTTTTACCTTCCAACTTTGCTTCTTTGTGATCACCAACAATGTTTTCCAATATCTCATCAATTTGTCTTTGGAAACTCTCAAGCTTAGGCCTCAATCCACTCACAAGTTGAAGCCATTCCCATTTGAGACATAATCCTTTTAACAAGATTGGTGAACTCCTCTTCTCTTATTGGCCGGAACGAATTGACTCGTTTCGTGCTCAAGAGCTCCAAGGTGCAAATCTTCCTTAACTGCCTCCAATAATTTCCATAGGGTGCAAAACCAATGTTTGTGCAATCATAAGAAATTATCTTTGCTGCTAGAACTGCAGGCCTTGAAGCAAAGATGATGTCATGTGTCTTCATAACCTCTTTAGCATATTCTGCTGAGGAAACAACAATGGTAGAGACTTGTCCAAGTTGAAGGTGCATCAATGGTCCATATTTGTTGGCCAAATCTCTTAGCTTTCTATGTGGAGTTGATGTAACAAGATTTGGTATGTTTCCTATGATAGGTAGCTTCCATGGTCCAGGGGGTATATTTGGAATTACATCACTTTTCTTTCTTATTCTCAGAGCAGCAATGATGAAGAAGAGAAAGAAGATGAAAGCAAGGAAGTTAAAGATTTGAGAATCCATGGAGATCAGACAGAAATGTAAGATGGATTAAAGTGGAGATGAAGACAGAGTTATTATTGCTTGGTGTCTCAAATCTCAATGCCTTGTGAGTTTTTATACTTAAATAAATCTGTTATATTTTTGTCAACTATTAAACGTGTGATATCAGATTTCTCTACTTTTTATCTTTTTAGTCAATGATTGCCAACGTTGGTAGACCATTGCGGCCAGAATTAATGAACAGTAAAACAGTTCACTTTTGGATATATTATTTTTTTCAAAGTTAGGGGTGGAATTAGGGGCGGCAAGTCGGGAAGGCCGCCGTCTTGTCCCACTTAACAGTGGGTTGGTGGGCTAAATTTACTAAATTTCATTTTCTTTTTACTATTAAGTATTAAATGATATAAATTACTAAAAAAAATATTAAATAATATATATAATTTTATAATTATTTTAATAAATTTATAATTTCTAAAAACATAAGAAAATTATAATTTTTAAATTCACAAACATTAAAGTCTTTATAATTACAAATATGTAATAAACATAATCATAAACTAAGTTTTTTGAAACAAAATAATAAAATTAATATTGTCTAAAATATATAATTAAACACCTACAAGTTTAGAATATTATCAATCAAACATAAAACATAATTCAAAACACTAAATTAGAGCATTTTTAAAAAACTCTAATTCCAGCAGGAAAGTCCACCGAAGCCCATGGTTTAAGCGATGCGGGTTAGGTGGACTTTTGATGTGTGGTGGTCTCACTTTTTCAGCCCAATCCATCTTTTTTAGAGGGTTACGCGGGTTGTCCCGACAAGTTTAGACATTTTGCTACCCTAAATGAGACTCGAATTCGAGATCTCTAAGTGAAAATAAAGAGATTATACCATTTGAGTTATTATTATTGTTATTGTTATTATCATCGCTTTTCATGAACTTAGAGATATTTAATAAGAACGTGGTTGTATGATTCTGACCTTTTTACATGTTTATTGGCATTATTCTAATTTAACACTGACATATGTTAAGTTCACTTCAATTTTAATAATAAAAATAGGTTTAATTTGCTTTCTCATTTAAAAAATTGTATATTAAAACTTAACTATTAAATTCATTTAATTATTTATATAATATATTAAAATATATATTAAAAAATTTAAAAATAATATATAAATATATAATAATTAATTTAATTAAAAAAATTGACATTTTTGTGCTACGATATATCTTTTCCCTTCTAATTCTCATTGTAGCATTCGAGAACACTAGATTAATAACGTTTTGGTTTTGGTTGTCTCGTTCAATAATGTTGCACCAGCACCACATTTCTTTCTCCATTTATTTGGCTCTCTCTGTCTTTCATATTCTTTTCCTCTGATTTCAAAACAAGGTTAGCCGCTGATGAGTGTTCACATTGATATCTCCACTTCATAGAGTCCCATTTATTAAAGTATAAAATTATAAAAATAATCCTCAAACTATTTTTTGTGTACAAAATTTTAAATCTCAACAATACTCTAGCTATAGAATAGAAAAGGAAATTATTTATGTTAAGATACAATTATAAAATTAATTTTATTAAATTCTCTTGTCCTCTCCTCTTTTCCGCAGCTCAAGATTTGTATTATGTGACCAATATAAGACCTATAGCTTCTTTATTTTTTGGTGTCGTAAGACCTATAGTTTTGAAATAGTATGAATAGGTTACGTCAATGATGAAGTAATATGTACGTGTTAGATTAAACAAAATCTTACTAGTTAGATTAAATGAATTCTTATCATAGGAAAAACAAATATCTTCTCAAAAAAATAATTTAAAATTTAAATAATCTAATTATTTGAAAAAACAAAGCATTTTAAAACTACAACTAATGTAATTAGTTTAACCAAACAAAAAACAGAAAAAATTTAAATACATCATTTAAATTCTCTTATATTTCCCTTGTATTTAAAATATAAAAATCCCACCAAGCACACTAATATAAAAGTAACTACAACTAATGTGACAAAGGATTCCAACCCATTGAAAATGCATATCTAGCACCTTCACGGCTTCATCCAATAACCAAATATTAATTTAATCTCAATTAAAAATCATCTATGAATAAACTTGCAAATGGAAATTGGTTAAACAAGATTCCAGTTCAAGTGTCGGATGAAAAAAAATATTCGATCATACAAGATATATCCCAAAATCAACCACGAATAAAAAATATATATTAAAATACAAAATACAAATTTAAAGATGAGCTAAACAACAATATATATTTATGCCAATGCGTTATAACTCAAATGGCATAGTCTTTCCATGCTCAATTAAAAGATTGCGAATTCGAGTCTCCTATCTTTGGTTAATATATATATATATATATATATATATATATATATATATATATATATATATAATATAAGATAAAATATAATGACTGATTTTGATAACTAATTTTAGTATGCAAATACCATTTTTAAAAAGCGTTTTGCTAAATAAGTTAATGTCACCATAATATAGGTGTTTCTTAATTTGAAAAAATCAAAACTCACATATATATAACCTGCCGCCCCCTATGGCCCTATCTATATTACACAACCCCCCCCCCCCCCCCCAAAATAAAAAAAAATTGGAACGTAACTAGACTTTTTTTTTTGGTTTGATATAACGAACGTAATTACACTTTCCTTTCTTAATGGTGTTCTTTCAAGGAATGAACATAAGATAAATTTGATATCATATCAAAATTGATTTAACCAATGGGAGGAATAATCCATCTTTGTGTGGGATCAGTCATCAGCGCATGGAATTCTTGTGTGCTCAATATGAGAGTAAGGAAGCCAATCTAACTCTTAACTCTTAACCAAGCCTTCGTTAAATTCTTCGACCCAGAGCATAATCTCATCTGTGGCTTATTAATAATAGGCTATTATATGCTTCTTTTTATGCCTAACTTTAGCTTGCTCAAAAGCTTCTTTACTTAAAAGTTTAAAAATTAAAATATAAGATAAATAACTTGTTTAGAAGAAAAAGAAGTGAAAGATAAATGTCTAGAAAGATGACACATACATACAAAAATAGAAAATATACACAGGTAAATGACAACAAGTGTAGTTTTTTATTTTTATTTTTTTGACACTTTAGCTCCACAAAAAGCAGTGGCTAATTTTGGTAATGTCAAGTTATGTTAGAAGTTAGAACAACCTAAGTTACATATCAAAAGCAAGTGAATTTAAATACAAAAATCACTCTGCTCAACCTACTTATTCACAATATAGAGTATAGACCCAACGGCTCTTCATCAATAAAAGCAGCTGAAGCCTAAAGATTTTTTCTCAGCTATGCATGGCTTGAGGCATCCCAGAGCTGTTGACCCACCAAAGAAAACACATAACATACTGGCATATAGTTCATCCAATCATCCCAGTGAGTGCTGCAATTAACCACAACTAGACCATAACACATATCCCATAACATCCATTGGGTTAAGGAACTTTAACTCCTTGGACAAAAGGTGGATGACTCTGGCTTTGGTCTAAATTTTTCATGTAAAACTTATTAACACTCGCTTGATGGATATCAAAAACTCATGAAACAATTCCAAACAATACAAGAGTCTTCCAATCATATTTTATATTTCGCTTATATTACAACTGACTACAATCCAAGATAACCGAAGCCATTCCCAATGGTCTTTCAAGTAAAAACGACCACATAAATCCCTAAGTCTGTAACATTAGAAACCACATTAAAACTAGGCAACTAACCTTTAACGGTTTAACCAAACTGTAGCATTAATAATGTATGCCCCAACAGGCAGAATCAGATGTAAATGTGAAGTGTACACTTGCATACTCAGATCCTTTAAAAAGGTTCTCATTAAGAACATGCAAAAATGCACAACAGTTATTCCATGTATCAATAATGCACTACACATGGTGAATAAGTATAAATCCTTTCTTCAAATGTTTAAGAGTTCCTTTTCCAAGAAATGCCCATGATGCCTGCTGTCGCCGTAATCCACGAAGAATTTTTACAGGGATCTCCAAACTTTGTGCAATCTAGTATAAAGTATTTAGACCTGCTGGATGAACTTCACTAATCAATCCACAATAAGCCTATGCCTATTTAGTCCTGTTTGAGGATACCAAAATTCACTCGAGTTTGTAAATAGTCTAGAAGAGAATTGCTTGAAAAATTCTCTCACTTATGCTAAGAAGGGACTCCTAATTTGAATAAAGCTGATCTCAAACTTCTTCCCCATGGATAGTGCACACTTATGGAAGCAATGCTATTACCCATAAAATAACAAACATCCAGCCAATTCCTAAGTATCAATCTACACCCTACAGCAGAAATTTAAGCTATCATCAGAGGAAGCCTAACGAAAACTAGGAATATGGTACGCCAAGTATACAACTACCTGGCATTTTCTTGGATTTTGGTTGCAGGTACCTACTGCTACATCATAGGCTATTAGTGGCCATCCTTGTTGACGAGTGAACAACAATTTTTTCTTATGTGATACCTTCGCTCAAGAAGCCCATGAAAACTAGGTTGCAATGCTTAACCTAAAGCAATCAGAGTAGCCAAATTGATGGCAAAGACTAAGCTGTATCTGGTCAGCCTAGGAATTAGGAGAGCTCAAACACCACTATAGCCTAAGCGGCAGAAATAAGAAATCCCACAGATCATAAATAGCCCATCTTAGTTGTCCCATATTTGTAGTATTACACTTGGAATCATCAACAACACTTCCCTCAAAACATGCCTTTATACACCTATAGTGCTGTAAAGACAACAAAGAAAGCATGTTATAATTCACAGGTGGACCTGCTAGAGTTAACATGCGAAGAAAAGGATTCAATCTTATAATTAATCACCAGTGTTCAAAAATAAAAATAACAACTGAAAAGGGAAACATGCATCTTACAGGAGGCAATTCAACCCCAATCTGGTTAATCTTTTGAACTGCAAATCCTACATCCCAAGAACACCAGCTGCACAACCAATCCCCCTAAGCACCTATCCTACATGAGAAAAGGCACGCATGTGAAGTTCTTGATATTGTACAGCTGAACAAAAAGGGAACAGCAAATATATACAAGCAGGAAGAAACTGATGAGTGTTTTTCTGCCAGCTGCCAGCTGCCAGCTGCCAGCAGTTTAAACACAGAAATGCTCCTACTACATAAAAATAGACACCTGCCAATAGTCTAACGGTGAATAGCACACTTGCAGCAGGTGGCGGCTTGCACGACTAAAGCAATGGCATATACGAGAAGTGCAGCTTTTTCAATAAACATGAAGCATATCACATTACTATGAAATGCTCAATACGGTTTAAAAATTAAACTAGATAGTCATCTTAAAGACTTCCACAAAAAACAACAAAGGTCCTGAAATTTGAAAGTATTTTTAGGGTGTTAAAAGGAAAAGGAAACAAAAACTGGCGAAATTAGAATAGAGACAGCAGAAAAGGAAGAAAAGTAGATCACTGACACAGGAAAATGAGTATGATGTGAGCCTCTAACTCCTGTGAATGAAAAGGAGAGAATGAAGAGTATATCTGACAGGACAAAAATCCAACCTAGTGACAAATAGACATCAATCAATCACTTAGTGGACAAGTGCAGCAGAAAAATGGGATGCAGAAGAAAAACCAACTGAAGTATTGCTTATTGGGAAAGCAATATAGCCCACACCCAGAAGCAAAGAATAGAGATTTAGAAAAGAGGGCTGCAGTATCACAGACTGCCCAATAGTTCAACTTTCAACAACAGAGGTAGTAGCATCAAGCACTTCACCGATCCAAACAGGCATGACAGAGCATGAGAAATAGGATGTGAGATCAGAACAGATACTCCTCCAAAATAGCCTGAATGAAAGAAATTGTATGGAATAGATGCGACTCAAATGGAGAAAGTCTCAATGAATAGGTGCTTCATTTATCTGTCGATGCAGAATGAAAGTTGCTATCTTGCCACAGCCAAACCACGTGTCATGTGCGATCGCCTATTGTACGCATGTACTATAAGATGCTATAAGCAGTTGCAACAGATCACTGTCAACCACTACGAAACCAGGAATTGAATCATCCAGAAGGCAGACAATATAAATGAAAGGGAGTAGTTCTACACAGTCTACATCACCAACCCCAAAGGAGAGACCTTTTGTCCAAGCTTTTTTACCTACTTATTATTAACAAGATACATATTCTAACCTCATAAATTTTGTTTTAAGGTTCCAACTTAGGAAAACACTCAAATCAAGTCTGCTCTCACAAACTCGAGACTCGACAACCCCCCCCCCCCCCCCAAACAAAAAAAAAACATAAAAAAATAAAATTCAGGTCAACCATCACATACTAGCATGTTTGGCATCGACAGGCTTAGCATCAAATTTAACACATTGAAAAGTTAAAAGCAAAACTGCATCATCAAGATTCAACAACAACACACACACACACACAAGATTGAAATCTTACTGCAACAGGACATAAACCAAAGCTATTCAGTGTGCAAACCAATTGATCCTCTAAAAAAATCACCTAAAGGTAAAGCTACCTAACATTAGGCTGAACTAACCACGAGCTAGCATGTTATCATTAGTTAACGCTTAATTTATTACTATCCAAAAGTTCGAACAATACCATACGGATGCTCAACAACATAGTAAAAGACAAAATACACTTCAGAAACTAAGTAAAAATAAGAAGTTCTATCATAACTTCCACCCTACTATAACATACACAGACTTCATAGAAGTTGAAACTTCATACTAAATTTGAAATAAAACCCAGTAAAAATGATTACCTCAAGTCACAAAGCAACTTAAAATTAAAAAACACAATGTTAGGTTCATCAAGATTCACAACCACTTCAAAAATAATACCAACAATCACTTCAGGTTCACTGCTTCTCCTCCCTCTCTCTGTTCCACTGCTCGATCCTCGCCCGCCTCTCCTCGCTCCCTTCCCTCGCCGGGGGGCTGCCGCTCCTGCTCTTCCTCCCAGGACTCCCATGCCTCCTCCTGCCGCCGCTGCCATCTCTCTCCCTTCCCCTATCCCTGTCCCTATCATGCCTGTCCCTGCTCCCTTTCCTATAATCCTTCTCCCTGTCACGCCTATCGTAATCCCTCTCCCTCCTATGCCGCGGACTCGCGCTCCGGCTCCTGCTTCGGCTGCGGCTAATATGATACCTTCCTCCGCCGCGGTACCGGCCAAAAAGCTTCCTCCTAAGCTCCCTACCAATCAACTTAACATGCATGAAATTGCAGTAACCGCCACGGTTGCAGCTGTTCTCCTCAAACTGGCGACACGTGGCCTCACGAAAGTCAGTAACAGGTGAGAAATCAGCAATTATAGGGCGGCCAGAGTAGAATCTGCCGTGCAGGGCGGCGAGTGCGGCGGCGGCTTCATCCTCCTCGCGGAACTGGACGTAGACGTTTCCGATCATGTGGTCAGCAAGATTATCGCAGACGTTAAGGCACTCGATGTGGCCGAACTTCGAGAGCTCCTCGAAGATGTCCTCGTAGAAGTCTTCGAAGTGCTGCTGGATCTTGCGAGGGTCGAGAGGCTGGCCGTTAGGGTCGACGCCGGGGGTAATCATGTCAGGGCGCTGGTACATGTTGGAGAGGAGGAGAGTTGGCGAGATCGTAGGGCGGTTGTGGAGGCGGGAGCAGCGGTCGCCGTGGCGGCACGCTCCGATCTTGAAGTAGAATGGACAGTTGACGCGGTCCTTCTCTGTTCCGAATATCGATGCAAGGTGCTCCGCCATGATGTGATGCTGCCTCCTCTTCTTCTTGCCGTGTTATTCTTGATAGGGTTTTGTGTATTCTTGAATCTTGATAGGGTTTTGGGAACCCTAAATGTAAGAGAGAAGAGGGAGGTTTATTTGGTAAGAAAAGAGAGGTGATTGGTGAAATGGGTGAAGGCGGAAGAAGCCGGATCTGAGAGAAAGTTGAAGGAGGTGTCGCTGCTTCCAGTCCTTGTGAGATTGGATTATTATGGAAAAATTAAGAACGGAACAAGTGAAGGGTTAATCTTTAACAAGTTTTGTGATATTTTATTTTTTGATATCAAAAAAGTTATTTATAAAAAGATATAAAAAAATAAATTTTATTTTTAAAAAATATATAAAGAA